>NC_057765.1:34168148-34468774 GCF_010389155.1 Erigeron canadensis
CTGAAAAGATAAAAGACATGGTCAATAAACAATGAGTAAATAAAGATGAAAGATCTAGACCAAGAGTGAAGATCAGAAGGTGTTAGATGCTCCAAAACCTTCTTGAAATCTGCAAATTCGATCTAGGGTATTCCTGGGCGGCTAGGGCTGCTGAATCGGCTCTCTCTTAGGGGGTGTTTGTTCATGGAATTCTTTGAAATTCTTAGGAATTGGAATCTAAATTCCATTCCTTTCATTTGTTTGATTAAGAAAAAGATGGAATTGGAATGTAAGAAATTCCATCAAATTCTTTAAATCATGGAATTTACAATTCCTTCAACATCTTGATGGAATCTTTAAACAATCCATGGAATTCACTCATGTTTACCAAAATGCCCTCTTTTACTATAGATCAAATAAATATAAATAAATAAAAATCCTTTGTAACTGATTCAATTATCCACCGGATGTGACCATCAACACCATCCAACACCGAGCTCAGTCGTTGATTATGACTTCCGGCCACGCTGCTACTTGTGATTTTCCGACCATGTCGCTGGGAAAAATGTTACACCCATCGGGTTCCATTTGCTGTTGTGCGACACCAACAACCCGCTAACTACCTCTGCCACCGGTGCTTACCATTCCGGCGCCGCCGCTGATTCTTTTCTGCGGCCGCCGCGTGATTCTATTTTATATTGTTAAGCAATAGTTTGTTACTAATCGTTGTAGGATTTAAAATTGAGATTTTGTTGGTATGACTTAAATAAAGAAAAAGGGTGGTTGGGAAAAAAAATTGATCGGAGTTGAAATTTAAGATTAGGTAGAAGACTTTGGGGAAGAAGATAAAATGATATTTGATTGTTGTTGGTACGCGCCACACACAGTGGATCAATAATCAAGATTTTATCTATTACATTATTATATTATATATTATAATATTTAAGTATATATTTATTATTATATATCAGTTACAGTGTAACATCCATGAATTTGACCGTTGACTTAAGTGTCATGTTATGAATTATAGTAGTTAAATGACTAATTGTATACTCAATGAGCCGGTTGACGGGTGCTAGATGTAATGTCGTGGGTTTTGAACTAATTAGTTATGTTGAGGGTCAACCCATGGATCAAAGTCTTGACCCATGACCCACCTTAGTCAACCAACCCCCACCACCTTATCCTTTCCTTCCCTTATTCTTCTTATCTCTCTCTTCTTACTCCCAAGAACACACTCTCCTTTCACTCTCTCTCTCTAATTTAATTCATAGTTCATGGAAATTCAAGCTTAGTTAATGCAAGAATAATAAATCTTATCACCATTTTAACTTCATATCAAAAACTTGGGTTCCAAAGTGTAAGAAATGACCTCATTTGAATCAAATTCGGGTTTGAGGATTTGTGAAGCTTTTGGTAAGTAAATTCTACTCTATGACCTTCACTTCATGTTAGTAAATGTATCTATAGTTGTGCCAAAACATTTTCGGGTCACAAATCGGGTCAAAAGTCGAATTAGGGTTTGTCTAGGGTAGTAATGGGTTAAACCGAATTTGAACTTGAGTTTGGTGTTTTGAAGAAAGATTTTAAAGTGGGTTTGGGTTATTCATGTGTAAACATGCTTAATTATGCTTCATATTGAGTTTTGATGCTTCACAAATCGATTTTGGGTGTCAAAAATGAGTTATGGGTTAGTTTTGGTGTGTTTAGGTCGAAATGGGTTGCTGATGCTGAACTGGGTGAGCTGCTGCGCAGCTAGTTAAGCTGCTGCGCAGCTTCACAATTCTGTTTTTCAGCTGCTGCGCAGCTAGTTAAGCTGCTGCGCAGCTTCACGAGTCTGTTTTTCAGCTGCGGCGCAGCGATAAGTTGCGGCGCAGTTGGGGGCTTAAATCACTTAACTTTTTCCTAGCTTTAGTTCTAACATCCTAGGATCGTCCCGACCTTTCCGGAATGTACTCTTATGACCTTATTGGTGCCCTACACATGACAAACGAGTCGTTTAAAGTTGGGTGTCCTCTTTGGAACCTAATTCAAGACATTAACATAAACTAAATAAACATATAACTTATGTTTGAGAATGAGGCGACCTTGGGCGACTTCATTTTGGTTACAAACTATTACATGACCTCCCTAACGACCATGTTGGGTCCCGAAAGTCTTTCAAAGCCATAAACTAAAGCTAAAACCTAGTTAGAGAATCGTCTTTGGTGAATAATGCATGTCTTGTATACATTACTAGGTTGTGGACGCGTGGAGCACTATAATCACCTATAATCTCATCTTAATTCGATATTAGCCTCTTTTGCCAATCAAGGTGAGTTCGTATCTCCCTACTCTATTGAGATTCGGGCTGAAAAGTGTACATTGTGTGTTTATTTGTTTGAATTAGTTGTTTGTTGATTGAATGAAGATTGATGGATGAATCATTGAAATGTTTTGTGTATGTTGGTATTGAGAAAGGTTATATTTAGATTAGATGTACATACATGGAAGTCGACTTCGCGTTCAAAAGGTTTGAGATGTGGAGGGTTAGCCGCTGGTACACCCTGTATACAAACATCGAGGACTCTTTGAAAGCAAGCCCTCTCAAGTGTATGTATGTATAGTTTCATCATATGTTGGTTATTGGATGTTGGATTGATGGATTGTTGTGCTTGCATTGTGTTGGTTGCTTGAGATGATTTGGTTGTCTGTTGAGACAAATGTGTTCATCCAGGTATAGACGTATACACTGGTGTTGGTCATCCGGTTATAGACGTATATTCGCCGACGTTTTTGAGATGCCACAATGGTCATGGTGATGACCTGTGAGTATCGTTGCATAGATGGCATAATGGCCCTACATATTATATGTATTTTGGTTTGGCATGCATATCATTCACATCATGGCATTGACATTGCATTGATTGTTCTTATACGTTTGTTATATAGTGATGCATGGTTGGATGACGTGTAAGACTACTTGTATGTGATAATTGTTCTTGTTTTTATGATATGTGGTTATGGTCGGTGGTTCATCTTGGGCCACCACTACGAACTCACCAACCTCGTGTTGACTTGTAGAACACTTTTCAGGTAATCAGGTGGTTCAAGGATGTGATGCATGATCTGGTGTAGCTTTTGGTTTCGGGCATGGACTTTATGGATCAAGGATTCATTCGCCCACTTTTGGATTAATGCTTAGGATCGATAGCCATCTCTAGAATTCTCTTTTGTAAACTTTGATGGTCATTTGCTCCTTGTGCATTGTTTGAATATTTGACTTGTTGTGGATTCACCGAATTCATTAATGTCATTTAGTTGCCTACGATAATCCCTCCTTGTGCTATATGATTTCCGTAATATTTCGAGCCCTAGCTCGGGGTGTTACAGAATGGTGGCCCATGCGAGGTCGTAGAGAATTAGGTGGTTTGACCTAGACTACGGCTTAAGTTAAAACTCTTCATATAGCATGCATGGCTAGGAATTTGTGTGCAACTTGATTTTGTGAACCCTAGAAAGTGTACATTGGGAGTTCGTAGTTGAGACCAATTATGTGATGACTTGAGTACGATATGGTTTTGGTTTGAGTTTGATTGTGATTGAGATGGATTGTTGTTTGATAATAGTTGTTGATTTAGGGCGAGGTGAAGTTATGGCGTTAACTTGATGTAACATTGTGGCAACCCTAAAAGAGCGTGATCAACTATTTTATGGTCACCCGATGTTATAGCAATTTAATGACATCACGGGTTGCGCACGCTTGGTTAAAGCATAATAAGGAATCGATATGCTTTTGGGAAGTTGATTGAGTGGAGGGTTAGCCGCCGGTACACCCTGTACACAAACTCGATCAGTAACTAGAAAGCATATTGGATTCGGATTATACTTTGAACCATCCGTGCTAGATTATAGGATTGTATGATAAATGATTGTAGTGAGCTCAGTATGGTAAGTAATAATTTCTCCCTAGAAATCTATCGCTTTTGCCTTAGCTTAATGGTATGAAATGTGTATGTTATGTCGACTTGAGGGCATTGACAACTTGTGTGACTAACATGTGAGTATTGAGACTAACTTTCGGGTCAACGCCTTGCTTGTTTTATAGAAATGGTAAGACCAAGAAGAGCTGGAACTAACTATAGGGCTAACTCGGAAGAACCTCAACCGGAAGCTCAACCGGAAGTGCAAGGAGGTAGAGGTAGGGGCCGGGGTGGTAGAGGTCGTGGTGGAGGACGAGGTAGGGGCCGAGGTAGGTCGTGGTGAGGCTCCCAGGCCTAACTTGGCGGATGTGATTGCTCAAACGGTCACCAATATCATGCCGACTATTGTTGCCCAAGTCCAAGCAACTCTTGATGGGAACAATGGGGTACAACCTAATGAGCATCAAAATGTTGGAAACCCGGAAAATGTGAATGATGAGGGTGCTCAATCTCATGTTGTAGTAGAAGAAGAAGAAGAAGAACTCGAAAGAGCGGATAACTATAGGGCTAGGTATAACCAACATGGAGTGTACCGCCAAGGTTGTCAATTCAAAGATTTCAAGAATTGTGGGGCACCGGAGTTTGATGGGTTGGGTGGGCCCGTGGAATGTATAAAATGGTTTGAGAGGATTGAAGCGGTGATTGAAAGGAGTCATTGTACTTATGATGACCGAATTTATTATGCCTCCGGTATGTTCAAGGAGGATGCTTTAAGTTGGTGGAACCAAGAGAAGGCCTTGGGTCGGGCCCACAATTTGGAATGGGCCGACTTCAAGAACAAAGTGAAAGAGAAATTTTGCCCACCTTATGAGCTCCAAAACTTGACCATCGAGTTTGTCCATCTCAAAATGGACGGGGCCGACTACAAGGGCTATGTTAGACGATTCCAAGAGTTGTCTACCCTTGTTCCTCACCTAGTGAGCACCGAGTCTCGGGCCATTGAGAAGTTTGTTTTGGGTTTGACTCAACAAGTCCGTTCTCTCATCAATCCGGTCATGCCTACTTCCATGGTCGAGGCTATTAACCGTGCCGGTAGTGTTACCGAAGACTTGTTAAGAAGTGGAGTTTTGAGTAAATCATCATCCTCATCATCAAAAAGAAAGGAGGTTGGGGAAACAAGTGGTCCAAGGAAGATGGGGAGGTTTGACTCCAAGAATGCTAATCGGGGTAGGGTGATGGCGGCGGTGGAGCCGGTGAAGAAGCCTTATGTGGGGCCCCACCCACATTGTGGAAGATGCAATAGACACCACCCCGCCAATGTTCAATGTGGGGCATGCTTTAATTGTAACCGTTTGGGGCATATGGCGAAAGAATGTAGGGCACCAAGGGTGGGTACGGGTCCGCTCAATGTAGCTCCTATTCAAGCTCTTCCTCCTCAAGGCAATCAAAGAAGAGGCGAATGTTATGTGTGCGGTAGCCCAAATCATTACCGTAACAATTGTCCTCAATGGGTGGGACAACAAGTTCAAGTGGCCGTTCACCCCAATCAACTACAAATTGCCGGGCCTAACCAAAACCGGGGACAACAAGGTCACCAAGCGCAACCCCGTGGCCGAGCCTTTGCGGTCAATGCAAATGAGGCCCGTAATGATCCCAATGTTGTTGCAGGTACCTTTCTTCTTAATGGTCATTATGCAACGGTTTTATTTGATTCCGGAGCCGATTATAGTTTTGTGTCCTCTCGCTTTATCCCTTTGATTGATGTGCATCCGTGTGCCCTAAACTATGTACTCGATATAGAAACGGTAAATGGCACCTTAGCAAAACTTAGTCAAATACTTCGTGATTGTATTTTGACTCTAAACGACATCGAATTCTACATCGACCTTATGCCTTTTGAAATCGGTAGCTTTGACGTTATTGTGGGAATGGATTGGTTAACGGCGGTAAATGCAACTATTGATTGTGGGGAGAGGGTTGTTAAAATACCGTTGTCTAGCGGTAAAATTCTTAGAGTTCAAGGTGAAACTTCCGATTCTCTAAATTCTAAAGTCTTTAGTGCTACCATCTCAAAGGTAGAATTGAAGACTGTTCCTATTGTTTGTGAATTCTCTGATGTTTTTCCGGAAGAATTACCGGGATTACCCCCATCTCGTGAACTTGACTTTCGTATCAATCTTATTCCGGGAGCCGCACCCGTGGCAAAAGCTCCTTATAGACTTGCCCTCACTGAAATGCAAGAACTCGAAGCTCAACTTAAGGAACTTCAAGAGAAAGGTTTCATCCGTCCTAGTCAATCTCCTTGGGGTGCTCCCATTCTCTTTGTCAAGAAGAAAGACGGGTCGTTTAGAATGTGTATAGACTATCGGGAGTTGAATAAGCTTACGGTGAAGAATCGATATCCTCTTCCTCGAATCGATGACCTTTTTGACCGACTTCAAGGTGCCAAGCACTTTTCCAAAATCGATCTCCGCTCGGGTTATCATCAACTCCGGGTTCATGATGATGACATTCATAAAACGGCTTTCCGAACTCGGTATGGGCACTTTGAATTCACCGTTATGCCTTTCGGGTTGACCAATGCACCAGCAGTATTCATGGATTTGATGAACCGGGTGTGTCGCCCTTTCTTGGACAAGTCCGTCATTGTCTTTATTGACGACATACTTGTTTATTCTAAAACGAAGGAAGAACATGCCGAACACTTGCGAGAAGTACTCGAGTTGTTAAGAAAGGAGAAATTGTATGCTAAATTCTCCAAGTGTGAGTTTTGGTTAGAGAAGGTTCACTTCCTTGGTCACATGGTAAGCAAAGACGGTATTCACGTTGACCCAAGTAAGATCGAAGCGGTTAAGAATTGGAGGAGACCCGAAACACCTTCCGAAATCCGTCAATTCCTTGGATTGGCGGGTTACTATAGAAGATTTATCGAAAATTTCTCCCGCATTGCACAACCTCTTACACTCTTGACTCAAAAGGAACGGAAATTCGAATGGGGCAATAGACAAGAACAAGCCTTCCAAACTCTTAAGAACATGTGTGTGAAGCACCCATTCTAACCCTTCCCGATGGAGTTGAAGATTTTGTAGTATATTGTGATGCTTCGGGGCAAGGATTGGGTTGTGTCCTTATGCAAAGGGGCAAAGTTATTGCATACGCCTCCCGCCAATTGAAGGTGCACGAGAAGAACTATCCGACACACGACTTAGAATTGGGAGCGGTAGTATTTGCTTTGAAGTGTTGGAGGCATTATCTCTATGGCACCAAGTGCGTGATTTATACCGATCACAAAAGCCTACAACACATTTTTAATCAAAGTGAATTGAACATGAGACAAAGACGTTGGCTTGAACTCCTTAGTGACTATGATTGTGACATCCGTTATCATCCGGGTAAGGCCAATGTGGTAGCCGATGCCTTGAGCCGGAAGGAACGAGTTAAACCAAGACGTGCTAGGGTTATGAGCCTCACGGTAGGACCAAACATTCGCGATCAAATCATTGCGGCTCAAGTACAAGCCACTCGACCAGAAAACTTTGGTAATGAGAATTTGGATGGTATGGAGCAACAATTCGATAGGAAGAGTGATAATGGGCTCTATTTAGTTGGAAGGCTCTGGGTTCCCATTTTCGGCAATCTAAGAACTCTTCTCATGCATGAAGCTCATCGATCACCTTATTCGGTCCACCCCGGGTCGGATAAGATGTATTTTGATTTAAGAGATTTCTATTGGTGGCCGGGTATGAAGCGAGATGTGGCTAGGTATGTGAGTGAGTGCCTTACTTGCTTACAAGTGAAAGCCGATCATAAGAAGCCACCGGATTATTAGTGCAACCCGAGGCCCCCGAATGGAAATGGGAACACATTGCAATGGACTTCATAACGAAGTTACCGAAGACAAGAAGTGGTCGCGATACAATTTGGGTGATAGTTGATCGGTTAACGAAGTCGGCTCATTTCGTGGCCATTCGTGAAACCGATGGTGTTGACACCTTAGCTCGTTTGTACATCAAGGAAGTGGTGTCTAAACATGGAGTTCCGGTTTCTATCATCTCCGATAGAGATTCCCGGTATAACTCGAATTTATGGAGGGCCTTTCATCGTGCAATGGGTACGCGACTAAATATGAGCACGGCGTTTCATCCTCAAACGGATGGGCAAACCGAAAGAACAATACAAACGCTTGAAGATATGTTAAGGGCATGTGCCATTGATTTTAGTGGGAGTTGGGAAGATCACTTGCCTTTGGTGGAATTTTCATACAACAATAGTTATCATGCCACCATCCAAATGGCGCCTTTTAGAGCTTTATATGGTAGGGTTTGCCGATCTCCCTTAGCTTGGGCGGAGATCGGTGAAAGCCAACTCATTGGACCGGAGATTGTGGTGGAAACAACAAAGGTGATCTACCAAATCAAGGAGAGATTGCAATTGGCCCGTGAAAGACAAAAGAAGTATGCCGATGTGAGGCGGCGACCGCTAGAGTTTGAAGCGGGGGATTATGTATTGTTGAAGGTGTCGCCATGGAAGGGTGTTATCCGTTTTGTGAAGAGAGGCAAACTCGGGCCAAGGTATATCGGTCCTTTTAAGATTATTGAACGGGTTGGGAAGGTTGCTTATCGGTTGGAATTGCCACAAGAACTTGGGGGAGTACATGATGTCTTCCACATTTGCAACCTACGCAAATGCTTGGCGGACCCGACACAACATGTGCCTATGAATGAAATTCGGGTGGATAAGAATTTAAATTTGTGGAGGAGCCAGTAGAGATCCTGGACCGTCAAACCAAAAAGCTCAAGAACAAGCGTTATACCATTGTTAAGGTTAGATGGAATGCTAGACGCGGAGCCGAGTTCACTTGGGAGCGTGAGGATCATATGAAGTCCAAGTACCCGGATTTGTTTAATAATTAGTGTTCTATTAGATTTCGGGACGAAATCCTTTTATCGGGGAATAATGTAACATCCATGAATTTTGACCCGTTGACTTTAAGTGTCATGTTATGAATTATAGTAGTTAAATGACTAATTGTATACTCAATGAGCCGGTTGACGGTGTGCTAGATGTAATGTCGTGGGTTTTGAACTAATTAGTTATGTTGACGGGTCAACCCATGGATCAAAGTCTTGACCCATGACCCACCTTAGTCAACCCACCCCCCACCCACCTTATCCTTTCCTTCCCTTATTCTTCTTATCTCTCTCTTCTTTACTCCCAAGAACACACTCTCCTTTCACTCTCTCTCTCTAATTTAATTCATAGTTCATGGAAATTCAAGCTTAGTTAATGCAAGAATAATAAATCTTATCACCATTTTAACTTCATATCAAAAACTTGGGTTCCAAAGTGTAAGAAATGACCTCATTTGAATCAAATTCGGGTTTGAGGATTTGTGAAGCTTTTGGTAAGTAAATTCTACTCTATGACCTTCACTTCATGTTAGTAAATGTATCTATAGTTGTGCCAAAACATTTTCGGGTCACAAATCGGGTCAAAAGTCGAATTAGGGTTTGTCTAGGGTTAGTAATGGGTTAAACCGAATTTGAACTTGAGTTTGGTGTTTTGAAGAAAGATTTTAAAGTGGGTTTGGGTTATTCATGTGTAAACATGCTTAATTATGCTTCATATTGAGTTTTGATGCTTCACAAATCGATTTTGGGTGTCAAAAATGAGTTATGGGTTAGTTTTGGTGTGTTTAGGTCGAAATGGGTTGCTGATGCTGAACTGGGTGAGCTGCTGCGCAGCTAGTTAAGCTGCTGCGCAGCTTCACAATTCTGTTTTTCAGCTGCTGCGCAGCTAGTTAAGCTGCTGCGCAGCTTCGCGAGTCTGTTTTTCAGCTGCGGCGCAGCGATAAGTTGCGGCGCAGTTGGGGGCTTAAATCACTTAACTTTTTCCTAGCTTTAGTTCTAACATCCTAGGATCGTCCCGACCTTTCCGGAATGTACTCTTATGACCTTATTGGTGCCCTACACATGACAAACGAGTCGTTTAAAGTTGGGTGTCCTCTTTGGAACCTAATTCAAGACATTAACATAAACTAAATAAACATATAACTTATGTTTGAGAATGAGGCGACCTTGGGGCGACTTCATTTTGGTTACAAACTATTACATGACCTCCCTAACGACCATGTTGGGTCCCGAAAGTCTTTCAAAGCCATAAAGTAAAGCTAAAATCTAGTTAGAGAATCGTCTTTGGTGAATAATGCATGTCTTGTATACATTACTAGGTTGTGGACGCGTGGAGCACTATAATCACCTATAATCTCATCTTAATTCGATATTAGCCTCTTTTGCCAATCAAGGTGAGTTCGTATCTCCCTACTCTATTGAGATTCGGGCTGAAAAGTGTACATTGTGTGTTTATTTGTTTGAATTAGTTGTTTGTTGATTGAATGAAGATTGATGGATGAATCATTGAAATGTTTTGTGTATGTTGGTATTGAGAAAGGTTATATTTAGATTAGATGTACATACATGGAAGTCGACTTCGCGTTCAAAAGGTTTGAGATGTGGAGGGTTAGCCGCTGGTACACCCTGTATACAAACATCGAGGACTCTTTGAAAGCAAGCCCTCTCAAGTGTATGTATGTATAGTTTCATCATATTGTTGGTTATTGGATGTTGGATTGATGGATTGTTGTGCTTGCATTGTGTTGGTTGCTTGAGATGATTTGGTTGTCTGTTGAGACAAATGTGTTCATCCAGGTATAGACGTATACACTGGTGTTGGTCATCCGGGTTTATAGACGTATATTCGCCGACGTTTTTGAGATGCCACAATGGTCATGGTGATGACCTGTGAGTATCGTTGCATAGATGGCATAATGGCCCTACATATTATATGTATTTTGGTTTGGCATGCATATCATTCACATCATGGCATTGACATTGCATTGATTGTTCTTATACGTTTGTTATATAGTGATGCAATGGTTGGATGACGTGTAAGACTACTTGTATGTGATAATTGTTCTTGTTTTTATGATATGTGGTTATGGTCGGTGGTTCATCTTGGGCCACCACTACGAACTCACCAACCTCGTGTTGACTTGTAGAACACTTTTCAGGTAATCAGGTGGTTCAAGGATGTGATGCATGATCTGGTGTAGCTTTTGGTTTCGGGCATGGACTTTATGGATCAAGGATTCATTCGCCCACTTTTGGATTAATGCTTAGGATCGATAGCCATCTCTAGAATTCTCTTTTGTAAACTTTGATGGTCATTTGCTCCTTGTGCATTGTTTGAATATTTGACTTGTCGTGGATTCACCGAATTCATTAATGTCATTTAGTTGCCTACGATAATCCCTCCTTGTGCTATATGATTTCCGTAATATTTCGAGCCCTAGCTCGGGGTGTTACAACAGTACTCATAATTTAGTTAGTAAAAATAAAAACTTATAATAATTGTTTAATAAAAGGGTAGTATTGTCTTTTGTTATAACTTTTATCCCAATACATTTATCTTAATTCCATTGAATTCTGTAAACCAAACACATAATACATTTTCATACTTTCAAATTCCAATTCCTTCAAATTTCAATTCCTTTGACAGATTCCAATTCCTTTAAAAAACACTCCGCGAACCAAACGCCCCCTTAGGGTTTTGAGGGTTAGTTCGACTTAAATAGTGATAAAAATCGGTTTCTGATCTCGGCCGACCAGCGGCGCTAGTGGGCTGAGCAGCGGCGCTAGTCCTGGGCTTTCCATGGGCTAGCGGCGCTGGTGACTGAGGGAGCGGCGCTGGTGACGACCAGCGGCATTGGTGATGCAAGGAGCGGCGCTGGTGGCTGCTGAACATGTTCTTGCATCTTCGTTTGGCTTCCGAATCACTTCCTTGTGTCTTCTAATTTCATAGGCTTCCTTCTTGAGTCACTTAATGTCATTTATCCTGTCTCACATCTTCCGGGAACCTGCATAAACACGTCATTCAATAAGTACCAATTGTTCCGGAATAATAACTTATTTAAGCATAGAAATGAAGCCTTTTCTTAGGGGTTTTGTATCACAAATTGGACGCTCATCACCGTCCCGTGACACGAACGTTAAAAAAAAAAAAAGTGAATACTAATTTAAATTTGTTTAAGTGAAGTTTTAACTAATCTTCTAATACATGAAGTGCCTTTAATTAATTTCTTTAGATCTAAATCATATGTCATTAATAGATCATATGTCATTGTGAAATATGTGCAGGGGGAAAGGTTTTCCTTGTATATCAATTAGCTCCTCTAATAAACTGGTAGCATGCCCTGAGTTCTTATCAGTTAATGTCACGTACAACATGAACCTCTTCTACCGATATCTTGATGATGTTGATAAAGGGGAACATGTACCCTTGAAATACAAATTGCATGAGGAGGAAGAATATTGGACATCATGTGTAGCGCAAAGAAGAGGTGAATGGCTAATAACGACACTATACCAATTTACTAACTACCAAAAGAAACATGATTTTAGGATTGAAGTCATAGGCCGGTTGCGCCCTGATCATGTTCATCAGAAAGGTGATCAATGTGAAATTTGTGCGCTGTTTCTTGTAGGCATTGAATTCAAGCCCGTGGAGCACGTAAGTTCATTGGAAACATGTGTTTGTTCACTTGCATCATCTCAATTTAGGGAAATAAAAATTCTCTTATAAGTAATTCAACATATGAGAAATATTAAGCTCCAGTTTTGGTATTTGCTACAGGAGGAAGATGTAAATTTGGAGGCTCGTGAGATCAAGGTGGATATGCAACCAGATCTAGACACTGACTTGGAAGGGAAACTGCCAAGTGATTATGCTGAATTAACCAAATTGTCAAAAGATAATATGCAGGGGAAAACTCACAAGGAACTCTACTATCTTCTTCGTAACGGTTTTTTAATCCATACAAACGATGAAAAAGTATGTACTTCCAACTATCCAAGTACCACTTGCTTAAACAAAAACTACTTTTGTCTCTACTAATTGTAAACAAGTTAATTACATTCATTGAACAATATATGGACATGATATGTTCATTTTGCATTCACTATCACTACACACTCTTTTTCATTTTATTCCTCACTTCACTTTCATTCAAATAAACAGTGGTTCTCTGTTTCCAAAAGTATGAAGAAACGTCATATGCTTCCGGCAAAAGTAGTTTTGCAAAAAGGATCAACATCGAATTTTCTTTTCTGGATGCAACAATTCACATGGAAATCTTCTCCGGAATCAAGGTTACTCTCTTTCTCATCATTAATATACTTACGAACATGTATAATCTTTGTTATTGTTAAAAACGCATCAGTATTTAGTATCTATAATATAGTTGTGATTGCCTAAGGACTAAGGTTATTATTCATTAATTGTGAAGGATCATATATGAATGTCAACATCATATTTTCCAAATAAAGTCTGCTTTTCCTGCAGGTTTGAATTAGTGGCCGAGTGCTGTAAGATAAAAGAGTTTACCGTTGAATGTGAATTGGAATCGCAGTTATTGTCACTGGAAACAACCTATGCATGTTATCTTGTGTACAAACTACCTACAAATCCCTCCTTGGTTAGTGGTCTGCTACAAATTGACGACAAAACCCGCCAGGGTAAGAGCAATCAGAAGCTACAAGTTGTTGATTTACTTACTCCTACTCATATCCCGTTTATCAGACGCAGAGTTGATGAGCCCCATGACATCCCAAAAAGGACTCGCAGAATAAAAGGCCACCCAAAATTGAGGAAAGATGGTTGGTTAGAAATTCAAATATGTGACTTCATCTACACGGATGCTACCCAGAAACCAATCACGATGCACTGTCACGTGAAAAATTACGATCGATGTAATCTTACAGGTCTTCTTGTACAAGGCATTGAGTTTAGGCCCGCAAAAGTTTTCTTTGCATCTTCACCTTGATTCATTACATGTAAGACAATGTGATATGCATTAATTTTTATTGATGGATGTTTTGGTTCCCTAGAATTCTCAATTGTTAAAATATGTTATTGTCATCAAAAGTTAATTTGAAATTTGTAGACAAGATATTAGGCTTCTTATTTTTTTCAAGATTCGTGGTTCCAAATATGATAAAAAGAGGTTTAATTAGATCTACAAGCAAAGTTTGAAAACCTGACCAAGCTACAAATTACTTTTTTTTGTTTGAAAGGCATGAATTAATAGCGAATCTCAGGAGATCTAATATATGTTGTTTTGCTATTTTAATCGGGTTCCTGCTAAATAGCTCTCGCAAAATAGATCCTTAGTTCAAACCCCTCCATGAGAAACCCTTATCACCCAAAGATGTGGAGGGTTAAACTCTCTCAGGCTGAGCATAAGTGAAAATTAAATCGTGAATAGTATCGTAATATATCGTCAGTCATTGATGGATACGGAGGTGCAATTGGAAGTTGTATAAAGGAAAATATGAAATTAATTGGTGTCTTGGAGCTTATAATTAAGGCTTGTAAGGAATGAAATAGAACATAAGTTTGTTAGGTGTTTTGCTCGGCTAAAGTAAAAGGCTTGGTATAACAATTTTGAGGGCATAATTATCAACACACGTGGAAATTATGCAGACAAGTAAAAACATCCGTGTAAATGTCAGCTGCAAAACTAAAATCCAAAAATCACTCATCAAACCCACTATTTCTTCTTCTCTGTTTTTTTCTCGAGTATCTACCAAGTGACCAAACTCTTATTTGTTGGAAACTTGAGTAAAATAACGAACATCACTTGTTATTTTGTTAATAATTGCAATCTCTGAAAGGGATAGATCGAATCAATTTGACGGTTTACTCAAACTATTTAATCAGAAACAATTCATAAAATTAAGAATTTTCTATATGTTGTTAGTTGAAAGCGTTTGAACCAGAGATAAGAAATGAATGCGATTATCAACAACAATAACAGGGATATATAGTTTTGGCCCATTGACTATCAAAATAACATTTAACTTGCTAGGTTTTGTAATTGCTAAAATTTGTCCCTCAAGTCCCTTGGACCCAGCCAGGGGCGTTTCCCCTGACTTACCTAAAATGAAAAATTGAAAAGTAACTATCTGGTACCGAAACATAAAATAGGGTCGAATTACACTACTTAAACTAAAGAATGCGTCGCGTCCCTGGCAGCGGCGCCAAAAGGACTTGATGTGCGTTTGTTTTACGAGTATTTAAATTTATAATGTTGTACAAGTAATTACTAACTTAAACAAAACCACACTTACGGGCAACAAACCCGGTTAATGTATTATAGTCTAGTGATAAGCTATAGAATCGTTCGCATGGACGCATTGCACTACCTAATCTAAGCCTATGTGTAATTCTAATGGTTGCGGGTTTGTCACGATTTCCTATTTTAGCTAATTAATGACTGAAAAGTAAATCAAAGCCACGCCGCTAGTAGCGAGAGGTTTAGTCTAAAAATAAGAAAGAAAAGCAAATTTCAAATAATTAAATTAAAATACTTGTTTGGACATCTCAGATCTCATAGTACAACCAAATACTTATTCTACTGGTTTGTTAGACTGTTGGAAACTTCATCACGGCTCGGATTCTCGTTAGATTCACCTTGCCTAAGTTACTAGTGTTGTCCCTAGACTCACACTACTCTATAAACAAATTCTCGCTAGATTCATTGTTTAAGCATTAAGTGACCTAAAGTTTGTGTTACTAGTTCATCTTTTAGTTACCCGGATCTTAAGCGATGACCAGATATAATTCCCTCCGGTGACCACAGTGCTCGTTTCCAAGTCAAAGGATCGCGTCTGGTATTGTTAAGCATCATGTTCAATTCACCCTAGTTACTATGGTTCTGGATCCCTCGATTACAAGTGAATCACTTTTTACTCCTAGTTAAAGACCGACTAGTTGTTTTCTGTCCTAGCATGTTAATCCTAGTGTATGACCATAGACAATCATCAGAATTAAATCAACATGTTCAGATATAAAACCAATAGCAACATGAACTACTAATAAACATGGATATGCGATGAATAGTAAAAATCACACTCCAACAGTAAACTAACAAACACAATAAAATAGTAAACGTCTACATGATCACATCGATTCCAAACAAGTATTCAGCCCTTAGCCTAGCACTATTAATGGAATAACAAAGTCTAAAAATATGAAAGACATAGTTCAAACAAAATAAGAGAAATAGAAAAGCTAGATCTAGACCGGGGATGAAGATCGGAAGGCGTTAGAGGCTCCAAAACCTTCTAGAAATCTGCAAGATCGACCTAGAGGTGTTGTTTGGCGGCTAAGGCTGCTGAATCGGCTTTTTATTTAGGGTTTTGAGGGTTAGTTCGACTTATATATATCGAGATGAAAGTCGACTGCTGAATTAGACTGACCAGCAGGGCTGGTGGTGTACCAGCGGCGCTGGTGCTTCTTGGCCAGCGGCGCTGGTTGCTCCTGCTGCACCTCTCGCGCCTTCGTTCAGCTCCGAATCACTTCTTTGTGTCTTGTAATCTTCATAGGCTTCCTTCTTGAGTTACTTGATGTCATTTACCCTCTCTCGCATCTTCCGTGAACTTGCATAAACATACATTTCATTAAGTATCTAGAGTTCTGGAATATTAACTCATTTAGGCATAGAAATGAAGTCTTTCACTAGGGGTTTTTATCACAAAATGGACGTTTATCAGTAATTTACATTGAATTCTTATTGAACTTAGTAACTTACCGAATACTAGAAATGCTGGTATCTTGATCACAAGCCTTTTTTATAAGAATATAAATTAGAGAAAAACAAGAAAGCAAAATGCACCATTTCTTTTGTTTTTGGATTTTATTCTTTCACTAGCAAACGAGTAAAATATGCCCCTTGCTTTACCAAACAAATAGTAGCTTTGATGATCTCCAAGATCGAGATAAATAAAACAATTAGTTTGTAAGGACACACTTTATTGAATGAGCTCGTTGATTACTAATTGGCTCTGTAAACAAAAATCAATGGCGATAATACGAATTGAATTTGAACAAGAAAGTGAAACTGTATTCAATATACACACACAAATTCAATGGTAAGAAACAGAAAAAATGGGCGTACATATTCGCCGTTACTATGTCTCAACAACTTGACACCCTGTTCCCCTCAATCTTAGACTATATTCACATTAGTCCTTGCATCTTTATATGCTTCATATATTTCTAGTATAGTTTGCAACCATTTTATACGAAATAACATAGAATTTTTAGATTTGATCCCGGTACTTCATTTTACTACCAAAAATAAGAATATCACAATAGGCATTCTCCCAAAACAAAGCTTATGAAACCCGGACTCCATAGGAATTGACTTCCTTAACGACACACTATAGTCGTGATTGGAGATGACTTCACGATCTCATCGTATGAACTTGCATTATATTTCATAGATTCAAGTCTCCTTAAAGTCGGTTGTATGACACATTTCTTTATCTCATTGAATGATTGAAATGGGATTCATAATTGATCATTTTGCTAGTAATTTTAGTGTAACATGTAAGTGACTAATTGCATGACCATTTAGTAATATCCGGAAACGTTATAGTATATAGTTTTATACCCAATGTGATTTGCACCTCAACCCCATCAACATATCGATTTAACTATACACATACGAATAGTGCTATAGTTTATTAATAGTTGTCAAATGTCTTTAAAAGGTCACCTATACAAAATTCTATATCACCATGTTATCAGGGACGATACTAGAAAAAAGTTTAAAAGGGGGTAAAATTTAAAATAAAATAAAATAAAAAAACATAGAAAAATATCAAAAGGAGGCAAAATTAAAAAATGCATAAAAAACTTATAAATCTATATCAAATTTTAAATTTTCAAGGGAGGTTCGTGTCTCCTATTGGTACCGTTGGTTTTTTTTTTGCATAACTTACTTTCTTCACATACAACTATCATCAATGTTTTTTAGTTATTTGCTTTAAGAGTATGGCGATTTCAACTACTAAGATATTTATTAATGAACAGTGGTTTTCTATTTCTAAAAATATGAAGAAACATCATATGCTAGTAGCAGTTTTGTAAGAGGAGTCCATATGACACTCTTTGCGAGGAATGTAACAACGGATATAGAAACCTTCACCAGATTCAAACAGTTTTGTCTTTTCCTTATCAATTTACTCACTAAAATTAATCATCTTCGGTAGAACATTACTTGGAGTAAAGACCATTTGGGTCAGCATTTGAAAGAGGCTATTGCCTTTCCAGATAAAACCAAGGTTCAAATCTTGAAATTGGATAGATTAGTATTAATTGGTGTAGTTTAAGAGTAAATTAAATTTGTTATTCAAGAAAATGAAAAAGAAAAATTTAAGGCCATGGGGTTAGGGAGTAAAAAGAATCACTCTCTTTGTTTTATGCATTCATATTAGATGCATATTCATTAGATTCATGGATCTTCGTTTTTTCGACAGATAATGAAAATCTTCGATGTATTTATATATAACCCATATTTTATATGTGTGTGTGTTATGTTTCTCTTGGTATAATTAATATTAAAGATCATACAACTCTTATTAAAAATTGTTTGCTTTCTCTATTGTTATCCGGGTTTAAATTGATGGCTGAGTCGTGTAAAATAATTTTTTTTTTACCATTACTACTGAATTCTAATTTGAACTATTGTCACTTGAAACAAGTTATGCATGTTATCTTGTGTACAAACTTCCTACAAAACACTCCATGGTCAATGGTCTGGTGAAAATAGATGATGAAATTCGGCCTGAAGATTGATTAGCGAGATGATTGCTTGATTGGTTATATGATAAGAGGCAACTTGCTAATTTACTTGCTCCACCTCATGTCCTTGTTAGAGGAAAATGGACGAGTCTCGTAGCACCCCATTGAGGACTACCAAAATAGAGGTCATCCCAAACTTAGGAAAGCTGGGTGGATGGAAATTCAAATATGGGACTTTAAAACTGGTGCTACCCATATACCTATATTGATGCGTTGTCGGGTGAAGAGCTATGATAATAAACAAAACTTTGTAGGCTTATTTTTACAAGGCATTGAGTTTAGGCCCACAAAGGATTTGCTTTGCGAGACCTTAATGATTGAATGCTAATATTGCTTGTAACACATAATGTCATATGCATTTCCATTGATGGTATGTTTTTATTATTTAGAAATTTCAATTATTAAAACAACATTTTATTATTTTATCACCTTTAAAAGTTGGAAATTCTTAGAAAAGATGTTTATACTTTAAAGGACGCGCTCCATATCATGAAAGGCGTATTCATTACATTTGAATACAAGGAAACCAGGGACTACCAAGGCCGAATCTATGTTCATGGACCAATGTTATATAAAAAGTCGTTTTAGTAATGACATTAAAGTAGAATCTTGGACAAATATTGGATTAGTTTATGGACCTTTACCAAAAGCCTACACATCATCTATCAATTGAGTAGTCCTAACTTTAAGACTACATTTGTGAGTCCGAAATGAAAAGGAAATTAAGGATTGGAATGGAAAGGAAATAAAAGGAAAAATATATATATACATATAAAAATGATTGTTGAAAAGAAACCAAGGAAAAGAAAGGAAAATTAAATACTCCTTTCATCTCATTTTAAATATTTTATTTTTATTTTTTAAGTTTTTTTCTTTTAAATCTGATTATTAATATTTTTGTTTGTATTATATAATACAAAAGAAGATATTTACAGATGAAAAAGACTTGCATGTCAAACTAGACATTTAAAATAAGACAATGGAAATATTTAATTACATTCTTGAAGGGATTTGCTAACTAGTGCCCCTAGTGCACTAGTTAAGAAGCATTTAATAAAGCATTTAATGAAGTCCAACTTTCTTAAAATATGAAAATATGTATTAATTATTCATTTAAAAATAGAAATCGCTAAGTTGAATTAATACACATTAAATACAATTTTTTATTAATAAGGAAATAACAAGTTAATCAAATGCTTCTTAACTAGTGCACTAAAGGCACTAGTTAGCAAAATCAAGTTCATCTAATAGCTTGGTAATTTTATAGCTTTCTGAAAAAATCAAGTTTTTTGTCATCCAAAATTTTGTTTTCAAATTTGGGCTGAAATGAAAAGTTTACAGACTTTTGTTATATCACTAATGTATTCATGGATCTATTTTTTTTTTTTTTCAATAAAAGAGGTAAACACCTCTTATTATTTATTAATTCAAAAGTCAATTACAAATCAATCTATAATCAATCTCTATTTAGTTCTCGACAAACCCCAAGACCATATTAAACACTCAATCGTAAACCTATCTACATCACTATCTTATGTGGAGAATGGATCTTTGGCCATGAAAAATTGTGAATTATGGGACACAATCCTTCATTCGAAAATGAATATAGTTGGCTCAAACAAGAGTGCACTCCTCACTGTCTTGACTCGAAATCTCGAGACTCATAATCACATTAAATGGCCTATAACACTAAAATTACCAACATCTTCAAGGGTATAACAAGGTAGCAAGTGCTAATAAAGAAACATCATAACTATCCACAATACGAAAAAGAGACATCATAACAAGGTAGCAAGTGCATGTCATTGCTCATCGGTACGACCTATCATCAAGACAACTCACAACTATCCACAATACGAAAAGAACTGCACCATTCACTCTTTCACTACACAAAAAGGTTACCACGTTGTTTTAGACCATATTTTAACATAAGACTCGCCAAAAGCTTCTTGATGTGTGTCCTTCATAAACTAAAATGCAGCAATGCGCCAAACTACGTAAAAAGGTGATTTCCATCACAGTGAAATAGCAAGACTTGGTGTTTTCATGACTTAAGGTTGTATATATAATAAATAGAAGAGCAGGGAACAAATCAAGAAGAATAGAAGAGCAGGGTTGAACATGATTATTTAGAAATTGGTTGGTGTCGAAACCAAACTAGACTAATTTATGATCAACATTATAATACTATTAAACCACAAACAAATGTTGATCAACATTATATATAACAGTAAAACATCTAAAAAACCCAAGTAACTTAACATTCTAATAAACAAATGTTGATCAACGTTATAAAAAGTAGTAAAAACATATTTAAAAAAAAAAAAAAAATCTAACTTAACATTCTTATAAACTAATGCCTAAAGATGTGTAAATGGCAGAAAGATATCTTTGTCAAGCATATGTTGGGACCTCAAACCATCAAATAACCGTCCCATGAACTCGAACATATCCTGTGCCAATAAACCATTTTATTATACTTATTGAGCTCTTCTATTATCTAAAAAAAGTAACTTCAAACAAAACATGAAATGGTCAATTTATCCTGAACTGGGTAATCAGAACATGATATCTACTAATCAGAACTGTTTAAAAGTCGAGTTGAGCAATAAAACATGTACATTAAACCTGGACAAGCAATATAAACTAACCAATACGGTGCAAACTTTCATTAGAACTCAAAGGCATGTCCTTTTCTTTATGACGGGTATTACTCCCTGTTTACTCGTATAATAAAAAAAAAATAAGTGAAAGATGACATGCTAATATCAATTAAAACAATAATGATGCTAACAGACTGAAAGTAGCCATTGCTAATATCTAAGCACAAGATTTACAGAATATACAGGTTATAAATTAGGCTCTGTTAGAATGTTGAAAATTTCTCTTTTTGGGTGTTTAATTGTCCTTATTTCTTGGATAGCTCGAAGACTTGGGTTGAGACTGAAAAAAATCAAATGTAGCACCTGGTCCAAAAGACCGTCTGATAGCACTTGGTGAATCAGAGAGAAGAGGCTCAAACACAGAGTTCCTACCATTTTTGGTCTGGGAAATTGACAACGGGGCAAGATCGGTGTCCAAGGTTCTTGGCTGTGGTTCGATGTTTCCCAGTGATAAGATGGGCCCACCCAAACGCTCTGCTTGTTGGAGAATGTTGATTTTACTTGATCTGTATGTGTATCTGAAGTACTTCAAAGCTAGCACTGGGCCCATTCCGGCTGCCACTATGAGCTGCAAAGGAATAAGAACTTCTGTTAAGAGAAATTACAAAAAAATGGAGCAGACGTTTTTAGGTTCTACTTTTTGTTCGGTCTATAATATTCATGTTCTTGAATGTATTTATATTATATTAGCAGAAAATGAAGATGTTATTATAGACCAGCAACCAACCCTAAAGGATGTTTAGAGCTGAGAACAATGCAATATTTGTATATAATATCTAGTCAAGATAACAACTGCTAGATTTTTATATTGGTTAAGAAGGTTTACATTAAAGAGATTTCCCCAACTCGCAAATTACGATAGATAGCAATGCATACTTCAATCTTCATTATTAAGTTGGGTTCTTTGATACAAGCAATCAAACTTTAAAAAAAGGTTATAAAATATTCAGCGTTGGAAACAATTCAATCCCATCATTATAGGCTACTGCAAAAAGTTAAAATTATCCAGAATACTATTTCAAGAACCAGATACAACTATTTATATACGAGAGCAAGTATCCGCGCGTTGCGGCGGTGAGATGGTGGGGGTGATAGGTCATGGAGTGTGATAGCCAAATGCCTTAGTCGTACGAGCTCCGCCCTCGGATTCAAAAATTCGTCGAAAGTATATCGAATGAGATCTCTAATTAAAGAGCATGAAATTTTAAGAACACCCATATAATTTTTATAGTTTATCAATGTACGGTTTTTGAGATAAAAGAGTTTAAATGAATTGGAGGAATAATTGATTTATGGAGGAGAGAGAAAAAAATGATTGGTTGAAATTTGAGGAGAGAGAAAGGGTGGTAGGTAAATATAGAATTGATATATGGGCATTTTAGGAAAGTAAATGTTGAAACTTAAAATGTAAATATGGGAGATCTGCTTTATAATATAAGTATAGATATAGATAGATTTGTAGGTACTAGGACAGAAAACAGTCATTTATCAACCATAACTTCTTTTTCCTGCACTGTTTAAGCTGTAAAGCAAATATTTTAGATTATATCTTGTTTTATTCTGAGCCCGTTATTCATAGTAGGATGAGGTTATGACGTGATTGCGGGTCCCAATATGTACTATAGAAAATGCGTAATGAGATTTAAAAAAAAAAAAAAAACTGGGAACCCCAGCACCGACAAAAAAAACCCGCATATGGACTTGGTTCAAATTTTCATAGAAATTGTGTGCACGCAGACTCTTGTACAAAACAAACACAATCACATGCTGCCCACCCTCACGAACACAATGCAAGCAAATAAGTTATAAGGGTGAGGCAAACAGCAGAAATCTAGTAGAAACAATGGAGGGAAGGATTACTTACAAACATGGTATTCCAGTAAGCTGGTTGTCTACACAGGCGGTACATGATGGTGTACATGCCAGATCGAGGCAACCCACTCACAATCCAGTTGATGATATAGAAAACTACCAAATTCCCCCATATGGCAACATGTTGCAATATTGTAAACGAGCTGCACACATTACATAATAATTGGCAGATAAAATGCATCAATCACAGTAACTAGTCTTCTTTTTGACCATAAACACAAATGAATTAATACGAAGAAAAACTTATATAGACTTGTACAAAACCGTCCATGATTGTTTATTTTGAAGAAGCGTTGACACTATACATAAAATAGTAAAAAAAAAAAAAAAAAAAAAAAAAAAAAACAAGGAACAGAGAACACATATGTCACGAATAAGCATTAGAGGTAATGTTGACTTACTTGGTTTCTAGTGTGACCACAAAAGCCTGCAACCAAACACAGCCAGAGAGAGCCACCATAGAAACCTCCTCCATCTCACTTTTCTCAAATGCATATGAATGCATAGTTATCGCAAACACAACAATTGCCTGACAGATATAATCACCACCATCATAAATAGTCTAATTCTTACATTAATATTTCTCAAAAAGTGTAGTATGTTGGGGGCACCCTTTGACCCGGGTGCCTTTTTGCCACCAAATTGTGCACCATGCAAGTAAAAGCTTCGGGCAACTCTCCTAGCATAGTGGGGCAATCTGGAGGCGGGCTTGTACCCAAAACCTCCATAACTCTCAAAAGTCCCTCCACTGAGCCCTTGTGTATTGTGGGCATGGGTACCACTTGAGCTATGCTCAATTAGTTCTTACACTGATACAGGTTTGCATTCTTGTAGAATAATGAGACATGATCATAAGAATGGCCAAAATGCTAGTAAAGATGCACCACTCACATGAAAAAGAGCACGTCCAAACCAGCCAGCAAATGTAGTTGGATTCAGAAGCCTGATACATAATACATAAAACCCATGTTTATGTAGGGGCACACAACATGTTACTGTAAGTTATATTCATAATTCATAATTCATAATAATCCTAACCTCCCTGCTTGACAGTAAAATAATATTTGAGGGTGCTGCATAACAGTTTTTTCACTGAGGTCTTTATCAAGGACGCTGACTAACACGGGAACACTTGTGTAGAAAACATTGTAAGCCATAAGGCTGACAGAGTTGAAAAGGCTGGTACCAGAAACACCAGAAACGAAAGAGAAGCTGGAGAATTTTAAGTCAATGTTTGCATTAGAAAATGTTCGTTAATAAGAAAACAGTTTCATTGGGAAGATGAACAAAAGCTGCCTTAAAGAAACTCACAATATCTGGATGAAGCATATCAGTAAGGATTTATAGAATGAATACTGGGAAAGAAACGCAGTACGATTATATGAATACCGTCCATGGACAAGTATCAATCTTTTCAGAAACCTGAACTCTGCACACACAAAAAAAACAAACTATGAATGTCAATATATAATCATTCAAAAGACCAACCCACCCTCATACATTCGCAAACAGTAAGATCCTAATAAAATCACATCAGCAGATAAACTTTGGGGAAAAAAAATCCAAGCAAAAGCGTACATTCCAATAAGCATCTAAATCATGCATCACTTAATTAAGTAACAGATCTTACTCCCAATACTATAATCAGCTGCCCTTGCTGCCTGTAGTCCTTCTCTCCCACTAATCCCAACACCAATATCAGCTTGTTGGATCATTCTCACATCATTCCCACCATCTCCGATGGCCAGAGTTCTATAGTCACAAGATTTAAGGAGCTCTACAAGCTGCAAACCATAGTAAATTTAAAATATTAGTGGAGTATTTGGATGATTAAGCAAACAATATAATGAAATATTCCTTATATCAGAACAATGGAACATCCTCATGTTAACTATTACAGCTTCTAATAAAAACATTTAAGGTTTTAAAGCAAAGCATAAGAAATAAAATGTGATATAAATACATAAACTGCACCTGTGCCTTCTGTGATGGTGTGACCCGACAACATATAGCTGTTCTTGACAATATTGCTAACTCTGTGAATGCTTTTCGATAATACTTGAGTGCAATTTCAAGAGCCCATCCATCAATGACAAAAGCCACATCCTGCAATAAGATAAAAAAACAAGAATTTTTCAATTACAAAAAACACAATATGTACCATACAGATGATAAGAAATAACTATCAAAAGAAATCACAAGAGATGGTTTGAAGTTCTACGCTCCTATATTATATTTTTTTAACGAGGCTTGTTACATAATCAACGTGTGTAATTACCTTAGGTTCTGCTTTTGTTATTCTCATTGTAAGCAGAACTCTCTCAAGAGTTCTGCGTACTTCATCCTCCGTTTTTCCATTAATCAACAGAAGTTGGCCTTTTGGTTCTGTAGATTTTCAGCAACTAAATTGTTAAATCCTCAAAACAAAGCATAAAAGTTAGAAAAATAGTCCATATAATAAGCATGATAATATTCATATTACATCACAACATTCATAGTTCGTAGGGATCAAATTCTATCTGTCACACACATATATAGATACACATGGTCATGTGCATGTGCATGTGTATCTATGCATATTTATATGTATGTTTGTTTGTGGACTACCTGGGGAAACAAAATTGCATGACAGAGCAATCTGTATGGCAGTATTCTGCTTGTCTCCAGTCAACATCCAAAAATTTATTCCAGCTTTTCTGAGGGTTTCAATAGTCTCTGGGACACCATCCTGCACAGTATACAAGATAAAATGCATGTTCGTTACATAAGCAAATGTGGTTATTTTGTTTTCCTGAAATTATATAATTACCTGTAAACGGTCCTCAATTGCAGCAACCCCAAGAATCTCAAGATCATGTTCTAATCTTTGGCAAACCTCTGCTACTCTCCACTACAAAGACACATTTGAAGGCATATATTAGATATAAAGACACACACACCAACACAGTCTGTCCAGGTGTTTCTTGTACCTCTCTGTCGACTAATATGCTATTAGCCTCTTTAAACATCAAGGACCAATCTTGATACTCGATCTCATTTAACTCACGCCAAGCCAAGCAAAAGGTACGTAGACCCATTTGGGCATACTGATCTACAGCTTCAGAAACTGTCTTTGTTTGATGTCCTGTTGCGTTTCACAATGTTCCAGCAGACAATATATAAGTTTAAGACCAAAAAGAAACAACATAATATTTGTGAATCTATGAACGGATACTTTTTCCCTGTATAGAAGAAAAACACATAAACTTTTGCTAACTGTTAAACAGTAAATCTACTATACAAAAATATAATTATACAACTTTAGAAGCAATAACAGATGCAAACTGCATGATAAACAAGGATAAAGCATTCTGATGTCTAGAACTGTTTGAAATACCATAAGTATGATACAAGGGGTCAATAAAAGATAGTAAAGAGTACCAGCATGTGCACAAGGAAGAATAGCTTCATCTGCTCCTTTAGACAAAAGAATGATTTTGTTGCTACTGCAATCTTTAACTACCACTGACATTCTTTTCCTATCAGAGGTAAACTCCAAGTAGTCCAGCACCTCATACTGAATTAAAGAACCATTAAAGTTGATATCTGCAGAGCAACCAACATTATTTTACAGAAGTGCCATATATTCAATCAGACAACTTTATATGGATTAAGAAGGGTTTATACCAAGCATATTAGAATTCTTGTTGACAAAAATCATATGCATGGAAGCAGCTGCACGCACTAGGGCCTCCTCATCCTGAGACTGCGCCTTATAAGATATTGTACCACTTGGGCTGTAGTTTTAGAAGATAATCAGTTGCAGAAACAAACAGTTCACACGAATAAGACAAAACCATAACAAATTATAACACTAATTAATATAGCCATATAGGTAGCAAGATGAGCAGTCCTGTAAATTAGATACGGTTCAACACGGGTCATTTTTAGTAAGGATTAAAATAACCGAGTTGGGTTGGGTTGACACTTGACACGCAAACAATTTTTGTCAAACTTGCTTACTTGCCAAAAAAAATATAGATAATCAATGTGTTAATTATGATTACAAACACAGTATTATTACATATAGATCTAAACTTTTGAATAAAATGATTTAGAAGGTTGTATATTTCAATAACAGACTTTTAGTGAATTCAATCCATAGTACCCATTTGACTTGTTCTTCACATTAGCTTTTTTTTATTGACCATGTTGGCCTTTTTTAAAGTTGACCCTTCCATAAGTAGTTGGGTCATAAAGGCCACCTATACTCGTTAACACGCTGTCTAACTTTGATGGCGTATAGAAAATAGTAAGTGACAAAAGTCAGTGAGGAATAACCTTTTAATAGGAATGACAGTGTTGCATATTGCCATGACTGTCAGAAATTTAATGGCATCTGGAGAACCAGTATTGATGGCGTTTAGTAGTTCCACATCTGGAACAAGCAAGACATTAGAAACTCCACTAAAACGGAATAGTTAAACATAATATGATCCTACAGAACGGTGCCTGATGATAAAAATAAACATACGAATAAACCAGGATTTGACTAGGCAAACGTCAATGAACTTAACATGGGAAATAAATCAAACCTTTTACAGCATCTCCGTTTTCGTTACCATAGAATGTCCCTGCTATGCAACATCTCTTAAAGATCATTTTATTTTCTGTGAGTGTTCCGGTTTTATCTGTCAGTATGTACTCAACTTGCCCCAAGTCTTCACTAATTGCTGTACTGCCATATATAAGAGAAGACACGACATAAACTGAATAAAGAGCGGCAGATATTCGTACTCAAAGTTACAAAAATATTGCACTTTTCTTACTTTGTGGCATTGGCTGCGGTGCCCGTCTCTTGATCAACCATCTGCTTGTCCCAATCAATGAACTTCGCATACAAACTCTTAACCAGATCCAATGACACCTGCCAAAAAGGAAGATAACATAATTCACTTTAATAGAGAGATATTATTGCAAACAATGAGGGTGATCAAAGCACAGTTATATTCTGAAAAAGGCTAACAATATTAGAATGATTCAATAATAAGTTATACGAGAGCATACAGAAAAGAAAAATACATTAGCTTGATTGTTGATACATCAAATAAACATACCTTTATAGATATGGGTATCATGATGGAACAAAGAAGCTCAAATCGCAAAGGTATGATCAGTAGTTCATACCATGGACCCTCATCTGGATATAGAACATACCAGTGCTGCATGAGGAAGATATGAATATAAGTTCAAGTTTGACAAGATATGAGATAGCAAGAAAAAGGGTATGACAGTGTGAGATAAGCGATGCTTAAAACCATAACTAAAAAAAACGTGAACCTTTTTAATCTAGGTCACATGCAATGAATAATATATATTTTTTCTTATCTTTCTCGAGCCTTATTTACAATATGAAATTAACTTATGTCACTTGTGAGTCTAATTAATATATTAAGTACAGATTAATGCCTTTGGTGGAATATAGACCAACCTATTACAAACCATTACACTCTTACTTACAGGACTACCTAAATATCCTTCATGAAATTATAGGTTAAAAGGAGTTTCCTTATTTCAAGAGTCTTAAATACCATGCTATTTGAGTCCCCACTCCCCACTCCCTACGCTTTCTTCTGATCAAATAAAATAAGAAAAATTAGTTCTCACAATTTGAGCCAGCTTTCTTTCTACTGTATGTCATATGACAGCTTTAACTGCCCAGCACTACTTGCAGATGACTACCCAAATGGAGAAACTCGTCTAGGACGTGGAAACATGGATCCTGAGTGCATGGGTATCAACTCTGACTTCTTGCAAAAATTCAAAGCAGATTTTACACTTACAATAAGCTAAGAGAACGTTGCATTCACTTTCTTGCATTTCTCTTATCATTCTTGTTGTGTCTAAAGTTTGGTTCGGTATGACTAAATGTCCAACTCCAGATTAAAAGAATAGAAGGCTCAATAAAAATGCGTAGTTATTGACTTATTTCCACCAATTTCCAATATCCCCCTAACTATAAAAAGGACAAGCTGATTTATGCTATTCAAGATAAGAATTGGACTTGTGGTGTGCTGTATATACTGGCATGTGTTATATAATTACAGTTGTATACCTCTCTTCAAGACAATAGACAGGAAGGAACATTTAGGCACACAAATTAGGTCATCAAACTCACAAAGGCACCCTGTGTAGACACTAAAATCCTCAGAAAGTCCCTCTTTGACAAGACATTTAATATACCCACTCGTACAAAACCAAGATCACTCACATGAGAGTTACCTACTCCAAGTGAGAAGAAACGAACGGTTCTATTACTTCTCCAACACAACCCCCACCCCTCCCAACAAAAAAAATGGTTCTATAGGAACCCTTGATATGGAAACTCCTGGGTTACATCACCAAAAAAACCTATGACTATGACTTCTCTTAACTTGCACAATAAATGCCAATCGAAATATGAGGGCAAGTTTATAAATGTTAATGGATCATCTTATCATGATTAGAGAAAGAGATCTATAAAGCAAAATCATAAAATGTGTAAGGGTTTACCACATGAAGAAATAGAGTGATTGAAAAGTTGCCAGGTAGAACAGAATAATAAGGAATCAAAACGTTTAGGAACTGGTGAAAAAGAATAAAGCTAGCAACAAAATTAACATTGTTTAACAAACCTTTCTTGCTTCCGTATCCTTCCATATATTCCCAGCTATGCCTAGAACCATAACCACTACAATTTGAAAAATGAATATAGCACCAGTCAACTTGTCAATCATCGCATCCATAGCAGTAAGCTTTGGTTCTGCTACACCTCTACTCATACCCATCTTGGTCTCATTTCCTGGAGCACAAACCAGGGATCACATATCAGTTGAGCATGTGTTCTTATCATTCATGCCACTAAAATGCTGTACACGCCTCTGATAGAGATGGAATCTAAAACTAATCCTTCAGTAAAAAACTAAAAAAAAGAAGGCAAAAATTCGGGACCAAGATGGGAGCATGGTTAAAACAAAAGACCTTATACCATATTACTATATTATGCTAATCTTCTACTCATATATTTCATATCCAAAAAATGTATAACATGGAAGTGAAAAAATAAGACATGCCTGTATACACAGCAACGCCACAAGCCCAATCAGTGTTCCGTAAATAGCACGATTGTAGGATTGTATTTTTTATGGTTAGAGGGCAGACATCATTATCTAAAAACGGAGGGAACAGCCGAAGATTTGCATCAAACCTTCTAATGTCTTTATCCGGGTTTGGGCACTCAATCACACCCTGCCAAAAAAAAAAATAAAGATAAGCAAAAGTAATTAAAACAAATATGGGGAATGATTGATATGTCGCCCAAACTTATAGAGTATATAAAAATCTTGCCTTTATTTTGTGCAACAAGTCAGAGTCGATGCCCATGCAAGCAGGAGGAATGCTCCTTGTTTTAAGATCAGTTTCACCGTCTAGAGCAGCGGTCTGCATGTAATGTTGCACCGTTAAAAGCTCCGATGACATATGGCAAAAAAAAACAAGGAACGAAATGCAAGAGCTACTTATTTGTTTAGTTTTATATGAGCAGGAAAGAAACGAAAAGCTATTTTGACTTATGCTCCATAAAGTAGCTTGGGGTAGTCTTATGATTAAGAATGCAATGGTTCATAACAAGATAATATACATTGACATTAAAAGCACTAATGCAAATCTTTCAAATATCAATATAGACTGAAATAAACTTTAACAGGTGGTAAGATTGTAAATATGAATTTCATACATTTATTATCCAATTTAGTATCAAACTCCAAATCTTAAATGCTCCCAAAACTGAGATAATGAAATTTAAACATTGACCCATTATTTATATGATGATAACTCTTCAACAGGAGTTTCAAGTACAGCTAAAGGCAATAATCATTTTATATTTGAGTATGCTAGAAATACAACACATGATAAATTGTAAGGGATATCTGCAAAAAAATAAAGCAGGTAAACTACCTCTATATAGCAAACTCCTTGTGGTTCAGAGGTACCAAGTAGAATGAGATCACATGGAACTTCATCATTTTCACGGAGCCACACCAGATTACCAACGTGAATCTCTTGAGCTTGAAGCTTCAATAGAAATTCAATGATGATAATATGAAAAACAGATGTTAAAGTGGAAAACAATTATGCCAAACAAAAACGTACACCAATTCTGAAGAGCTAAACGGGATGGACTGAATTTATTGGTTTAAAAAAACATTTTCATTCAACGCACTAATAGCTCTTTAGTACACAAGTTATATGTTGCTTCTAAAATTGTCTAAGCTTTTTGATCAGCTACAAATACAATGTTAGCACATCGAAATATAGCAAACGAACTTCTTTAGCAAGAAGTCAAGAACAAACAAAGATAGGTAATATTATGTGGTTATTGAGCTTATTTGAATAATAATAAGATGACAATGTGATATATCCACTTACTAGTTTCTTAGAACCCTGTCTTACAACCCACACTTCTTTCTCATTTGCTTTCTTGTCGGAAACATATCTACAGTAATCATCCCATCCCTCTTTTATTGCCGAAACTGCAAATATAAATATGAGTGGCCCCCATGTACTAGCAGGATTTACAGGAGTTATTAGTGGCCATAGTTGAAGGCAGGCAATCAACAAAAAGTACTGATTCATAAACCGGCTGGAAATAAAGTTGGAAAAACGGGTTAGACTTCGGTATTAAAAAAATAACAGAAGCAACTAATATAAGATAGTAAAGAACGATATCGCTTGCAAAACAGGGCATGTATTCATGAAATAATCTTCGTTTAGTCATATGAACATACTTCCAGGAGTTAATGTCCATTCCCACATTGGGACTTACTTCCAATGTCATGTTAAACATATTCAATATCCTTTACTTACATAGACTCGGTTCATTTCACTAATTTTCATGATACATCTAAATTCTACTTGCTTAAAGTTTTAGCTCTTTGAATGTATATCTTTCTAGAAAAAGAAAAGGCCCTTTAAGATCGTTTCCATCAAAATATATTCTACCATGTATATATGCAACATTCAGTCGGGATAAACACATAAATCATTGAATTGATACATAAGGGAGAGTTTAGTTGCGAAAAACACCTCTTGTTTTCCATTTTTCTTTTCAAGAAAAGATCGAAAACAGAAAACGCGATCAAATCATAGGTTTCCAAAAATGTTTTCCAAGAAAACAGAATACATTGTTTTCCACTTTTATATGGGAATTTAGAAAACACATTTTTATTATTTTCCACTTTTCATTTTCCATTTTCTAAATTTTGAAAACCTCAAATTATATTAACTCTCCCCCTACGCCCCCGTCCCTGCCCCCCATCACCCCTTGCCCCCGCCCCCACCTCACCCCCAGCCTCCCACTTAACCAAGTATATTAGAACATGTTTTTAATATTGAAAACGAAAACATGGTTTTGTAGTTTTGAACGCGTTTTGAAAATTTTCATTTTTTTTCTAGAGATGGAAAACTCCTTCCATTTTCTAAAAAATTAAAAATGGAAATCTAGAAAACATTTTCCAAAACTAAACGCGCCCTAAAATCTTAAACTCAGCTCAGACAACAATATGTACCTGAACTGTTCCCATAAATTTTTTGGGATGAAATTTAACAATGTATATTTTCTGTTCGATACACGATTATCACAGTAAAGCTCATGCGATGAATCATCATCATTGATATACACAAAACGCTTCATTATTAATGTCGGTGCAGACAATCATACTCCTAATCTCTTCACCCCAGATGAAACGAGATCCCCACAGGAACCTTGCAGCTACAATTCGTCTTCAGCCAAACCCATACCCTGCAATGCAATCTCAGTTACACAACCAAACTGTAAAAATATTCACAAAATCTCCATCCAAAAACCAAAACTAAGTAATCAATAACGTGGTTAGTCCCAACGCTCCCTCTGCTCTTACCGTACATTCACAACTTTTGGTTAACGGGTCATATCAGTAACTACTTCTACCCCAAAGCGTTCGCATATCCGACACTTTAATTAATAACCAACTAATACACACGCACACACATTATCATAGTGCCTACACAATGCGGCGGTAGTTAACATTTTCTATCGGTGGAATACGACCACTTTTTCTGCTGATTCTCCGTGTGGTTTTATTAAATAATTAGGGAAAAAACATTTTCTCACATATCTAAAATGTATAAGACATACGAGGTATTTCGGATATCTAAAATTTAAGTAATTTAACGATGGGGGAGTATATATATATATAGATATACATATACATACAAGTTTCTAGTGACTCAAAGTTACAGCTACTAGTAAACAAGTATTTTAACATTTTAGTTAAACTAGTTAATTAACAAACAGATCAAACTTAAAAGAAATTTAAATCTAAAATAAAACTATTAATTAACAACATTCTGTTTGGGGAATTTGATTACCTGATGGGCGATCCGGATGTGTGTGTGTGTGTGTGTGTTTTAGTTTTTCACTTCTTCTTTTGGAACAAAAAAGAACAAGGGAATATGCTAATGGAGACGGAGGAGAATAGTCTTTATTTTGATTTTGATTTGATTTAATTATTTATTTATTTAGATTATATTATATTATATTATATTATATGCATTTCCGAGATGCTTCAGTTTAATTTAACGGCAAAAGTCAAATATTTTGGTGGGTCAAATTGCACATCAACATACATGTGTGAAAACAAAAAACAAAAAAGTTTGATTAATACTACGAGCAGCTAGAAGTTTCAGCCTGGGTCATCAAACATATTAGTTCGTAGGATGTAACTAACTATGCATGAATCTTAGCCAAAATGTTTAAATCATATAATTTTTGGTGACTAACCAATCAAACTTTATACGTGGCATGTTCAAAAAAAACCTTGCACGTGGCAGCTCATAGGGATCACGTATACTATGTTACATGATTTAAACATTTTTTACTAAGTTTCGTGCATAAAGGTCGACTTGAGTTCGTGTACACTATAACTTTTCAGACAAGTTAGTTACATTTCGACACACTAAAACCTTTTTCATAATAGTAACGAGCATAAACTTCAACTACAAAATTAAATTATACGAGTCTGAGGTTGTCAATTAACTGATTGCCTTTAGACCTACCTTTTATTCTCGAGCCAGGCCTTAGACGGCATTGTTTATAAGATTACTTTCATAAAATCTACACACATTTATAAGAAGTTTATCGTAGAACTGCAAGTCTACGACTCATAACACATAATGTTAATTAAAATTCCAATACCGTTAACATATAAAGGTTTGGAACAATGAATAGTTACATCTATAATTGCTGAGATAAATCGACGTTGGGTTTGTTTAGTAAATATGATAGTGACTTTGTATAAAATCTTAAAAATATTTATATCTATGAAACTTTACAAATAACATAAAAGTCTTCTTCTACCTCGTTATATGCATGTGATAGGGGTGGGTCATGACCAACCCTACCCCATCCATCTATGATATATTAATATATTCTTTCATCCTTGGTGAGCCACATAAACGTAAACAAAAGTATATATGCAAAATTTGGTCCATCTACAAAATTGAGTGACAAATGCCTTTTACTACCAAGATATCGTTTAAATATGGGTGATGAATGGTCCAATATGCCTTCCTTTATTATATATGTGAAATGTTATGTCAGATAGCACAATATTTACGATTTATTTTTAGGTGGACAACAATGCGTATGTGTAATGCATATGTGTACTCTTAGTATGTTTCATGTAGGCTATAACTGTATAAGCTATGGAGTATAAAGTTTTATCTTTCCCAAATAACTTAAATAAAAATCCGTTACCATTTATATCACACGGTATTTGTACTTTTTTAAGCTCACCGGCTGACGGACCTTAACTAGTTAAGCCATTCACAATGGGCCCAATAAACACTTGGTACATACATGAATACATGATACATGCATCTCATTTGTGTCACAACAGGCCCAGTTATTGCTTGCGAGCCCAAGCTTTGAGGATCTTAGACATTCAAGTGTACCTTCCAAGTTCCAACTAATAAGTGATAACAAAAATTTAATTATTCTTAAACATGTCTCGAAGTCTTTGGCTTAGCAACGTGAATGCTCGTTTAGTTACTTATACTCAAAATCACGAAATAATACAAAATCGATACTTGAATGTTGAACATTTGAAAGATCCAGTGTGGTCACATAAAATTTAATCTCAAAGGATTACAAATCTGTTACGATTGAGAGGTATATGGCCGTGATTCATCACTAACGAGAAAACATGTAAGTAGTGTTGCTCACCTTTAGAAATAAAGCTCTAGATTTAACATCCAATTTTACCTTTTGAGACATCTCTGCAACATATATATATGTAGATAAAGTCACAAAAACTACAAAAATTATTGCATCGAAATCTAAGATAGCAAAATTTAAATAAAAGTAATTATGTCTCTTTTGATTTAGGCTTTCGGGTCTCTCACAACTGTTACCGAACATTTGGCATAGTGCGAGCAGTGGTCACTTACACTTCCTAAAACAGCCCTGTACATATATAAAAACAAGTATGTAAGTGTAACGAATATTATTATATAATATTTTTATGGGACATTTACAAATACATAATAATTAATTACCTTTTCAAAACTCCATAACCATGGCTGCCAACAATCAAGAAAGAAGCCTTATATTTCTCGACCGTTTCGCAAATAACATTTCGAGGATCCCCTTCTGAAACTATTACCTCTACATCCTCCACCTACATTTCCATCCATCCATCTAGTTTTATCAGACACACGTAACAACTAAAAATATATTAACATATATATAGGCTCCTTAGTTTTTTACATTGCTTATATATATATATATATATATATATATATATATATATATATATATATTTCTTATTGTCAAATTTTGAAGTAAACAACTTATTTAGTTGCTTGCAAAGAGTTAACTAACGATCACTTGGATAAAATCACTTATAGTAATTACTCAATATAACCATTAAATAAATATGAGTGTAAACTTTCAGCGGAAAATAGAATTAATAATATATTACCACAAACTTTAATTTAATCGTTCCTGATTAACATATGCTAATGCTATATATATATATATATATATATATATATATATATATATAAGAAGGGACTTACTTCATTAGCCTTACAAATCTCCTTCGCCTTTTGAATTATGTACTCTGTCTGTTTCTTTAAATCTCCTTCCACCCGTGAAAACATTTCCGAACTTGCTGGAAAAATTCATTTGTTTAGTATAAAAACTACTGTCATTATCAGATAAATATGTGGATGATATGAAATTATTAACGGATGAAGTTTTATATATCCAGGTTAACGAATTAGTAAATACTTTTTTACTACTAGAAAGATATAAGTGGCATAACCGGATATCTAGTGATTTCTTAATTTGAAAAAATCAGTAAAGCACATGTGTAATAAATATATTAATTGTTGTGGTACGAATATCATTTTCCCATATACTATAAGCGATTTACACATTGTAATATTCTTAAACCAGATGCCTACATATATCAATTGTTCTAGGGATTGTTACTAGGTAAAATGTTTGGGTACTTTTTTCGTTTCTTTCAAAATCAATTATTTTTGGATAAAATTTATCATTATACAGCTCTAGACATATGAAAGTGAATAGAATATATGTATTAATTTCACATACCAGATCCGTAATTTAAACCGGGGCCAGCATGGCTAAGAACAGAGATAGGGGTAGCTTTCGCATGAACGACGATGAGTTTATAGAGTGGTTTCGAGGCTTGGTTAGTGAAGAAATGTTGAAGAGTCCATTCAAGTGCATATTGGCTATGATCACTTTCATCATAACCAACAACAATTACTTGTTTTTCAGCCATAAGTGAATTCTTAAAAGAAATACAAATGGTTTGATGATGTTTTTATTTATGTTGCATACGAGCTTAAGTAGATTTTAGTTTTAGAGGTTGATGTTAGTTCATGTTTGCGTCCATTGTGGGGGTTCATTGATTGAGCCATGTCTTTTGGATCTCTCCTACTTTGTTAAATTGGATTTATTCTTAATCTCATTTTTATTTTGATAAAGTTGTACTATATAAGGCGACTCACTTTTATTTTATTTGCTTCCTAGGCAATAACAACATACACAATATACACTATGTATATTAACCCAAACTAAAACACATAAAAAAAAATTTTTTAAAAAATAATAAATAAAAAACAGTTCCATAAGGTCTCTCCTTATAGGCACGTCTTGGCTGCTTCCGACGTTCACGACGTTATAAGCACCGGCTGCGTCTAGCCCGCGTCTAGAGGGTTACTTCTAATATTAGAAGTGCGTTTTTGGTGTGTCTAGAGGGGAAGAATAGGAAAAGAAGTGGGTTAAAAGTGGGGGTTATAAGAAGGGGGTGTTCTTAGTGTGTCTAAAAGTAATTAATAGTGTTAGAAGTGTGTTAGAAATAGTTCCTTATAAGGAGATGCCTAATTACATTACATAAAACAAACCTTTTAGATAATACGAAAACAAAGATAAATTAGGTCAAACCAAGGAGCCGAGTTGATGTCATTATTTGACTATATAAAGCTAAGTAATGTTCAAAAAAATAAAAATAAAAGTATGAAGTTTTTTTTTTAGTAATCAGTTTTATATATTGAAATACAGAAAGCTAGATAGCAAATACAAAAAAACTGAAAATTACAACTGAAAAGGAAAATTATTCCATTTGGATCACTCAATTCGGTTTGATATTTCCTATTTGCTAACCATAGGAAACTGGTATATTTGATTTTTTTTGGTGGCATATCATATTGACAGATTCCATCGTGTCATTTCGGGTCTTTTAAACTTTTAAAATCTCTATTGAAATCTAAGTCGGTATATATATTGAAGAAAAATCCATGTGGAATGTATTATAAACGATAAATCGACTCTCAAGAACAAAAACGGACGTATACATTTTTGATTATTCCCGTAATTGTTACAACTGTATAACTATATAGTGAAATCTATCTAAGCTTAATTTGTATGATTTTTCAATCGTCATATAACCAAAATCCTTTTTTAATCCAACAAACTACCTGGTGGTCATTCTCTTCTAATCCCATCATTTTATTTTTGTTGTTGGTCGGATCCAACCGACAAACGGCGCCAAAAATTTATTCCACCAAGTTGGTTCTTGTTTGTATTTTCTTGCAATGAAATTGGTAATCGTTGTTTCCGTATCTAGAGACAATGATAATATGTTAAATCCAAAAGTACAAGATGCTTAGATTAATCTTTTCCCGTTTAATTTGTTATACTGGGCATTGTGAAAGTTAAGCTTGTTTTCCCACATATGGGGAATATCACTTGACTCGAATATTGTTGTGATAATAGTGAATAAGTTTTAGACTGAATGTTTCTTGTTATTAATATTCTTCTGATCGATCGAATACATATAGCCGCACATTAACTTGTGGCCAAAGTTTAGGAGACAAAATAAGAAACATAATGAGACAAAATAAGAAACATAATATTCATATAATTCTAATTCCTTGACTCCCCCTCAAGCTGGAGTGTGAAGATTTCGAAGATCCAGCTTGCCAATGAACGCCTATCTTGTGGCATCTATCTTGTGACTATCACTACATTGATCAAGCTTCAAATTCTGTTCCATCGGGAAAGCACTAGGTCGACACCTAAGTTGTCCACGGTCGGAAAGGATATCCATAGAATACTTATGTTGGCTCAAAACTATTCCATCATCAGTATGTGCGACTTCAATTCCTAAGAAGTAATTCAAAAATCCAAGATCTTTTATGCTAAAAGCTTCATGAAGATAGGCCTTTGTTTTATCAATTATTTCAACATGATTTCCTGTAAAAATCACATCATCAACGTATACCAAGAGTAGAACAAACCTATCTCCTTCTCGATGAGTAAAAAGTGAATGATCCGCCTTTGATTGTGTAAAACCGAATTGCAATAAAGAAACAGTGAACTTTTGATGCCATGTACGAGATGCTTGCTTCAGCCCATACAATGATTTTTTTAGACGGCAAACTCGAGTTTCTTCCTTACTTGAAAAGCCTTGCGGGATCTTCATATATACTTCTTCTTCTAAATCGCCATGAAGGAACGCGTTGTTGACGTCTAATTGATGTAACATCCAACCCCTTTTGGTAGCCACGGTAATTAGAGTTCGAACGGTGACTAACTTTGCAACCGGGGCAAATGTGTCATGATAATCGACTCCTTCAATTTGAGTAAAACCTCTTGCAACGAGACGTGCTTTGTATCTTTCGATTTCTCCATTGGGTTTATATTTAACTTTGTAAACCCATTTCAAATCTATCGCATGTTTGCCTTCTGGCCATTCTTCTAAAACCCATGTTTCATTATCTTCCAAAGCTTTAATCTCACATTGCATTGCTTCTTGCCAATTTTTATCCTGCATAGCATCCTTGAAAGAATTTGGCTCATTAACTTTCGTAATGGCCGTCAAGAAAGCCTTGTGAGAATCCAAAAAATTTTCATAAGAAACATAATTTGCAAGAGGGTGTACCGTAGAAGAAGTTTGATCATGCACGGGCTTTGTGTGGTCAATGGATGGGGGTAGCTCAACTTCGAAATTTTGTAGCCTTGTTGATGGAAATCTCGTTCTTTTTGTTGGAACTTCATTCTGGACCAATTCATTTGCATCATTATTAGAAGGTTGATCATTGTCTAACATAACAGTAGGTCCATTAGGTGATGACGGTTCAAAAGGAATGTCACTAGAGGTTTCAGTAGCATCATTTGTAATTAAATCATAATCATAATCATGCAAGCTTGGCACATTAAAATTCTCTTTCATTGTGTTGTCGGATTTAAAATGCAAAAATGGAAAATTATTCTCGACAAATTTAACATCACGAGACGTTGCCATCTTGCCATGTTCAACGTCAAAAATCTTATACCCTTTAGTTCCTTGCGGATAACCCAAAAAAAACCCCGGTCTCCCCCTGAATTCAAACTTATCACCTCCCGTTTCTATGCTACTATAATAAGCCAAGCATCCCAAAGTTCTCATGTGATCATAGTTCGGTTTTTCTCTAAATATTATCTCATATGGGGTTTTATTTTTTATAACCTTGGAGGGAAGACGATTGATAATATAGGTGGCCGTTTCTATGCATTATCCCCAAAACCGTTTTGGAATATTGGCTTTAAACATGAGAGCTCGAGCGGTTTCAAGTAGGTGTCTATGTTTTCTCTCTACGACCCCGTTTTGTTGAGGTGTATGAGGACAACTAGTTTCAAGTAAAATGCCTTTGCTAGCATAAAATTCTTTCATCCTATTTGAAGTGAATTCCCCCCCCCCCCCCATTATCACTTCTAATTCGCTTAATGGGTTTCAAAAATTGAGTCTTAACCATGTTATAAAAATTGATTAAACAATCGCTAGCATCACTCTTATGTCTAATAAGAAAAACCCAAAGAGCCCTACTAAAGTCATCAACAATAGTCAAGAAAAAATTTGCATGAGTTGTTGATGATTTTCGGTATTTACCCCAAATATCACAATGAATTAATTTAAAACAATCATTTTTCTTAATGCAACTCTTAGGAAAAGGGGTTCGTGTATGCTTTGCCTTAACACAAGAATCACACACATAATCTCCAAAATTAAAAGAAACATTGCTTAAAAAATCTATGTTCGACAACTTAGAATGAGAAGCATGACCTAATCTCGAATGCCAAATCCTTGCGTCAACCTTGCTTGCTATGGCTTTCCTGGCTTGTGCTACCATCCCCATCCAATAAAGACCTTTTGTTCAACTTCCCGTGCTAATCAACGTCTTCGAGTGTAAGCCCTGCATTACAAAAAAAATCCGGAAAAAAGCTTACTACACATTGCAATTCTTTTGTAAGTCTACTAACAGAAATCAAATTGCAATTGAAATCAGGAGCATATAAAACTTCATTTATTTTGTGTTCTCCATTTAAGCTACAAACCCCCTTAGCATGAACAGGGACATGAACACCATTAGGAATTTCAATTGGTGTCTCATGTCTAATAGGAAAACTTTTTTCAAGAAATTCTAGCTTGTTTACGACATGGTCAGTGGAACCGGAATCCACAATCCAACCATTGTCATTATCATTACTTTGCTTACCAGCCATATTAGCCTTACGCGAATTATTTCCCTCTGTCTTCTGTTCGTTCATACTAAAGTGCTTCATGAGAACTTCATGTTGTGCATCTGTAAGTCCGGACAAGGCTGGCTCCTTCTCCACATGCGCTGCCTTAACATTAGGTTTGTAATTCCTTTTCTTTCCTGACCACCATTCAGAATATCCAATTATTTCAAAGCAATCTTCACGCTTATGACCCTCCTTCTTACATTCGCTACATTGCTCAGTCTTCTCTTCCATGTTTCGCCTGGAATCTCTACAACTTCCTTTATAATTGCGTTGAAAATTTGATGCCTTTTCACGCCACCCTTGTGCCTTGAAAGCGGCTGGCTCCACACCATCCCGTTTACTTGATGTAATGGATTTTTGTTGTTCTTCTTCGGAGGCAAGACGATAAGCCTCTCCAAGAGTGGGTGTCGTTTTCATTGAAAGAACATGGGTTCTTATGGTCGAAAAATCAGCGTCTAATCCCATCAGAAACTCGTACGATTGTTCCTTTTCTTTAAAATCATTCAACCTCTTTCCAATATCGAAGAACAATTCCCACATGTGCATTGTGGGATTGGCAAAACCGAATGTATTTCGTCCCATATACTGCGGAGCTTGGTGTAATAAGATGAAACATAGGCCCCATCCTGATAGGTACAAGAGAGCAATTGTTTCAATTCATAGGCGCGAGGTGCACTTTCTTTACCGAATCGTTCTTTTAAGTCCTTCCAAATCTCAGAAGATGTATTTGCGTATCGAACACTCGACCTGATATCCTTGTCCATTGCCGTCGTGAACCATCCAATGATCATAGCATCGCAACGCATCCACTGCATGTATTGATCAGAGGTGGTTTCTGGTTTCGGGATCGTCCCATCAACGAACCCCATTTTATTTTTTGCAAACAAAAAATTGGCCATCTCTTTGACCCAATCGTTGTAATTTTCATCGGTCAAAACATCGTTTACATGAAGCTGTTTTGGTAGATCGGATGGATGGATGTAATAGGGGGAGTTAGCGTCGATGGTATTACTATTACCACTGCCACTGGTGGTCAATTTTTCTGGTGGTTTATCTCCGGTCATGTTGACTTAATAGCGATTTTGATAACCCGCTCTGATACCACGAGAATAGTGAATAAGTTTTAGACTGAATGTTTCTTGTTATTAATATTCTTCTGATCGATCGAATACATATAGCCGCATATTAACTTGTGGCCAAAGTTTATGAGACAAAATAGGAAACATAATGAGACAAAATAAGAAACATAATATTCATATAATTCTAATTCCTTGATGTTGTGTAAGCATGTCTTCATTGATTCCTTGTTAACTGATCCATACAAGGCTGATTTCATAACCATTAGGGGTGTTTTATTACCTGAGTCATCTTTAGAAGGACTAGTCTTTGTCAACTCTATATCATCGCCACATTGGTCAAAGACTAACCAAGGAATAATCCTCTGAAACATCCCTAATACAGAAATTAGTTTAGGATTCACCATTTATAGCAGTAATCCCTTAAATGCTCTATACACCCTTTAAATATATACTCGATCCCTTAAATACTATACACACCCCTTAAATATTCATTCATCCCTGCAAGGACTAATCACCCAATGATAAGTAAAAGACTAATCATCTCTAATGGTGCTTACTCATCCTTAGGATAAGGAGGTGTTCATTCATCCTTAGGATAAGAATAAATGGTAGGATGAGAAATGAATGAAAGAATTAGGCACCCCTCACAGTAATATAAGTGAAAATATTTAAGTATAATTCAAAATTTTAAAAGCAACAAAAGCTGAAACAAAAATGTTAGCATAATTAATCAAAATTTATTTTTAACTTCTAGCATATATGTTTTTATGTTGTGTTTAATTAATGAAAATAACGAGAAGATCAGGTCCTTTTGATAAATGTATGTTGGTTTTTGTGATGATTTTGATATGATAAAACTGATGAATAAATTATTGATGTGTGAAATCGAGTTTAATAATTTATAACAAGATCTACCGCTTACTGACTACCACACACTTACGGGCAGTGTACCCGTTCGTATGTAATATAGTTAATTGGTAAGACCAGGATCGAACACAAGGACTGAATGTTGTACTTAAGGTTGTAAAAATGTAAATCAAGAGAAAGTTTGGTTTGTGACCGAATTGTCATTTTGCGTTTTAAAAAAGTTAGTTTGCGGAAATTAAAACAAATTAGTAATTCCGAAGAATTAATCGAAAATGGTTTTAGTGTAAACAATAATTAAAAATCCATCTATGTCGAATCCGCTCCACAAGAAGTCTAGGTTGCATATGGTTTAAGCTCAAAATTCAATAATGTTGGTGATAATAATCGTGACAAGTCAAAAACACAAACGGGTGCACTACGTTTGTAAAATCTACTCAATCACCTAATCAACTCAATTTCTTGCAACAAGTGGTACCACCAACCCTATTACAATTCCTTGAACTAACTCATTTGTTTGATTATTTAAATAACAATTTTATCTTTGTGAAAGAAACGTGGTACCACCAACCGTTAAATCCACTTAACAAAGTAATTTTTATTAAACTTGTATTCTTTACTATCATACCATGACCTAGTAAAAGTTATTCATAGACAAACAACTAAAATAATACTTGCATTCAACTAGTACCACTATCGAAGAACACAAATACTACCAAGAACACAAATTTAAGTAGAAGAAATTACTTCATTAAAATCTTGACAAAATGTCAAGTAAAACCAACTTGAATTCAAAATACTATGCAACCATAACTAATTGTTTCACTTCATCTTCATAGATGTATAAAGATTTAGCTACTCATAATGTTAAGAGCTAAAGATTGAAATAAAAAGGAAGACATAATGTACCAAATATGAAGTAATAATCCAAATCGAGGTTACAATCTAGCCACAATCACTAAACAAGAGCCAAATTTAATCTTCAAATCTTCCAATGATGTTGGAGTGATGAAAACCCTTAGAAAACCTTGAAAAACGGCTGGAGTATAAGTGTGTGAGCTAAAGTGTCCAAGACTAGGGTTTGGGTGGAATGGTGGATGGTTTAATACTGGGTTGTGTTCTTTGACTAGTGCCGCTAGCTCCTTGCCTCGCGCCGCTAGTCTTGCCTGGAGTTGTCGTTTCAGCTTCGTTCTTCACCAATACTCATCCGTTAGTGCATATGGACCTTTCCTAAGTCGTTTTCTACCATTTGTGAGCGATAAACTTGCTTTAAACCTGAAATCACTAGCAAATACCATAAAGCACCACAAAACATGTATAAACGGCTATCAAACGTGTCTAAAAAACGTCCAAATCGTATGAAGGAAACATGTATAAATTGAGACATATCAATGATTATCTCCTTATTCTATTATTGTTTTCTAACATTATATTTTAAGGAAAGGTTAGGTAAAACATACAGTTAGATAAAGCATGGAAGATTATGTAAAATTCAGGAGTATTATGTATGTTTATCAAATTCAAATGTTTAATTTGGAACTATTCTTAAAGTGTCAGTATCTAAGTTTAGGTAAAGTCTGCAGTACGGATCATTTTTTTTTTGTATTTTATATTTAATTACATAATAAAATGAAAATGAATAGTTTTATAATTGTTTTGAAGCAAAGTCAAGGAATGCACAACGAACATCATGGGTGTAGAGATCTTTGATGTTACTATGTTATCAAACGTTATCCAAATATGGATAGAGATGATTACGTGGAAAATAATATTGAATTAAATTAAAAGTAAAACAATGAACTTAATCTCAAAGGGTCAATATCACGACGATCTTTATGTATTAGTGGACCCCACCCACTATTAACTCTCCACGTATATCCCGTGCCACTTGCTACTCACGTGACTGGACCTTCAAGAGAACCGTACGGGCCCTGTTTCCATATATGCGACATGTATCCAAGTTTTTATGAAGCAAAAAACAAATTAAAGTTAGGGCGATTTATCTTTTCTTTTATTTAAAAAAAAATGAAAAAAATAAGAGATTCCATTAAGTTTTCAACTTAGTTGAAAAGATCTTAACCATTAAATTTTAATTAAAGTTTTTAACTTTTGATTATAATTTTATGGTTAAAACTTATTTAATTTGACTCATCAAGTTGAAACTAATTTAATGGGATATTCACCCTTAAAAAATATGGTGAGGATTCCCTCAAGTTGATCCCCCAATTTGAGTCAAGTTGGAGAGATCTTGACCATTGAACGAAAATCAATGACCAAGATTCAAAAATCATCTTTGAATCTTGACCCTTGATTTTCATCCAATGACCAAAATCATCCTAACATGACTAGTCATGTTAAGACCAACTTTAGGGAATCTCTTCCCCAAAAAATAGACAATGATTAATCTCTTTATAGATTTTTCTAAAAATTCTTCTAAAACCTCCAAATCATGTGGATTGCACTAATTTTATTTTATTTTTAATATAATCTCAACTCTTGATTTTGTCACATGTTATGTTCCTATAATTAGAAAGATTTATCATTTCTCACAAAAAAAATATTTTGAAAAACTTTAAAAGAAAAAAGATAAATAGGTGGAGACCCTCTTGATATTTAGAAGGCACATCGCATAAAAATCATATCTGATGACTCATCATTCACGAACATGGGTCACAAGATATAACTTTTTCATTTGCCATTAACAAAATTTAAATATGTAATTTGCAATCTTCATTTGTACTCTCATATGATCATATGGTAATAATGCCACTTAATCTATGATCAGTTGATCATTTTGAAAACCTTATATTATACACACATCAAAATTTTAAATCTAAAATCTTATAATTTCATATTTTTGGTAAATTAGGTTATTTCGAACCTTTGTACTTTTTTTATTTGTTATAATATATTAAGTTAAAAACTTTTATAATTACTTATTTTAAGTTATAAACTTATTATTAAATTCTGTTCGTATCTATTCGTTGTGTTCATAAACGATTACATGCAAACACAAGACATTATGCATTAATCAAAATTACGAGTAGTTTATAAGATTAAAATGAAAAACTCTAAATGTCAAAAACATATAGAGGCAAAAAAAAAAAAAAAAAACGTTCTATGCTCGCTTATTAACACCATGTTCGTGATGAACAACCAGTTATTGTGTTATTTAGCTCTATGCTTACATATGGTACTTGTAGGCATCGACCAACCATTGTAAGTTTGTAACTACATTGATGCAACATTTTAGTTCTTCAATGAAAATATGTGTAAAAATATTCTGCTTGTATTTTTACCGAAAAATAAAATATTCCGCTTATACATGTAATTTTCATGCATGCCTTTCGTAAGATATTTTATAGGAAAAATTATTTTAAAAGAACTTCAACTTTGCTCAAATAATTTTATGGGGCCGAAACAAAGAAAACGCGTCTTTTATTGGCCAAAACTTGGCTAAAATCATATGTTTGGGGTTTCCGTCTTCTAAACCGAATGTTCCGTCTGTTGCATTCAAAAGATAACAGAGATCTTCAAACAAATATTTTTGTTAAGTTTTAGCCCACAAAGGATGTAGCTTACAATTTATGCAATAAAAAAACTTTGACAGATATTGTTTACGTTTTACTTCGGACAATTCATACAAGATAAAGTGATGTGGCATAACTTAATTGTGGAGAATGATTTTGGATTATTTGACTCATGTTTACATTACTCTAAACAATTACACTTAAGTTACGAGAATCTTATATCATTATCATATATTTACAAGTTAATTTAGGTTATGTCATATCGTATCAAAGTTAAGTTAACTAAATTAAAATTTAAAAGAAACAAAAATGATTTTGAGAGTATCCATAACACAAAATGATTTAAAAAATAATAGATAACATAAACGAGTATGCATAAGTTGATATGTTTTAGTTATACTATATTATAAGTAAGATTATGTTGAATTGTTAGATGTAAATGTTTACATCGATTGTCACATATACAGTAACATAAACCAATTCTTCCAAACTTTTTTTTTAATAAGTTGCAAATTACGTGCTTTATATGGCTAAAATTTGACAAAAACATCAGGGGGCTATTGTGATGTGAATTGTTCTTGATATTAATGATACAATGAAGGGCTTTATATAACCAATATACAACTTGTTCATCAAGTAAAGACAACTAATTATTAGGAAACTATAATCTACTAAATATATAAAAGATATCAATCTACTAAATATAATATAACTAGGAAACTATACTTAAACTAGGTAATATCCTTAATATGGGCTTTGTTAACTTTTTGATGGTACATACAAAACATTCCGTCCAAAAAATAACAGAGCCCAATAGATGTTTTTGTCAAATTTTAACCCACAAAGACGTGTATTTTATTTAGACCCCATAAAGCTATTTGGGATAAGTTTGAATACTTTCCAACAACTTCCCCAATTTTATACACGTTCATCTCAAATATCAATATACATATTAGGGGTGAGATTGGGTCGGTTTTGACCTAAAACCGAAACCCAAACCGATACTTTCGGTTTTTGAAAATCAAAAACCATTGGATTCGGTTTTCTTTCGGTTCGATTTTTCGGTTCGGTTTTCGGTCTGACTTCGGTTTCTTAATAATTATAAGTTATTATGTCATAACTAAAATAGAAAATGTAAATGCAATGAGTTAGTTTATGTTGGAAATACAAACTGTGACATCTAATTATATTACAAATTTGTGAATAACATAGTTTTAAAAGTTGTAGAACATAAATTCGACCCTTCAGATTCACTTTGTGTTATACTTTTCTTTAACATTAATTCCTTTGATCTTTTTACTAACTCTTTACTCTCTGTTTCTTTTTTTAAAATCTATCCAATAAACACATTAAAAATTACATATAATTCGAACCATATATTTTTACATGTACTTGTTAGGTTACCATGTATAAAAGTGCTTATGTAGTAAAGGTTTGGTTCGCTTCGGTTTTCACGGCCGGTTTTTGAAGACGAAACCGAAATCCGAACCAATTCGTTCGGTTTTTGAAAAACCAAAACCAAACTAATCCGTTGGATTCGGTTTTTTCGGTTTTTCGGTTCGGTTTTTGCTCACCTCTAATACATATATATATTTTTTTTTGAAATTTGTAGTAAAGTATTTGCAGACGATATTTTCATATGGAGTTAATCAAATTAAACAATCCTTTGATCCTTAAACCACGCCAAGAATGGGACGCTGGGTTATAAATGTATGTAGAAGTGAAAAAAAAAACTCAGTCGTATTTCATGTGCTTATTGCATTGTGTATTTATGATCAAGCAATGTTGTCATTCATTTTAAGCAAAACTTATTCAAAGAAATTTCGAATCATCTTAAATGTTAAATTAAAGGCAACTCATATACCACTTTGCAAGGACCACATTGTATTCCTTCAATCTACAGTCAATGGTTCATATAATGATATAGAGAGAGATGGTATTCTTTGATTTTATTATTTTGTAACTAGCACGATACTCGCGTGATGTGACGGTTGTTGTGGCGGTAAAGGTGTGGTGGTGATGGTGACTGTTGGTGGTGGAGGCGGTGTCGAGTGGTATAGATAATTGATGTAAATGTAATTGATGTAAAAGGTTAATGTGAATATTTTGGATAAATAACTGATATTGTAATTTAAGTATTTTAGATAATTCCTCCATAAATTTTAAAGAGATGGTTGTTTTATGTATTAAAGAGCGGAAAAGTATAGACTAGGTATATAGGGGAATTATGATTAACAAATAAGGGTACTTTAGGTATAAAAAAGTATTAAATTTTTCTAAAAGATGATAAATCAATATGTTTTGTAAGGGGTTATAAATTATAGATAAAAATAAGGACACTCGCTAGAACGACATTAAAGTGGTTCGATAGTAATGTATTAAGAAGATAAAAATTCGAAGTTTTAATCTCATAGTTAAACACCTAAACGTTATGAGAGAATAGTTTCTTAAAAAAGTTCAAGAATAGTCATGAGAATCCTCCAAAAAGGATTTTGCTAATAGAATGAGAAAACATATTTCCTTTCATAAAATCTTTATAAAGACATAATAATATGCAACCGTAATTGATGACAGATCTTAAATTATTTTATTGGACAGGCTATTATAAAAAAATTATTCGTGACGGCCAAATTAAGTTATTATTAAATTTCGTTGTATAATTTGTAAATTCACAATAGAACATTTGTCCACAAGTGTGTAATCACAATAAAGAGAAAGGGTATTATGGTTATTTTAGATAAATATAGAATAGATGAGAGAGGTATTTTGGGGATGTACTTAAAATCAATATTGAAAATTTCAACTCAATGTTTAAAATCTAAAAGAAATCTTCTTTATAATATAGTATAGATAAAAAAATGGTTTTATATATTTGTTAGAACTTAAAAGTTTAAGAGACTTTTTACCCGATTTATTCTAAAGCATTTATTTAACTCCGTATAACTGACATCAAATCATATTGTGAAAAACTATCAATAATGATCATATTGTGAAAAACTGTCAATAATATATCATGGGCGGACCCACATAGAGCCTAAAGGGTGTTTGGTATGAGAGAACCATAGAGAATGAAAATGTAATAGAGAATATAAATAGTGAGAAAGAGAATGAGTATTTGGAAAAATAATAGATTCCGTTGCTTGTTACGCACAGAGAATGAATATATATGAAAATAAAATTTTAAATAATAATACATCTACCAATATATATATAACAAGGTCCTAAATTCATTCATAAACAAATAGGAACCCTTAGATGAATTACATCTTTGATTTAGAACCATTAGATCAAATTTAATTATTTTATCTTTAATTAATGACAATAATAATACTTTTACTTTATATATTTTGTCAAAATATACCCTTTTTAATTATGTTAATATACCATAAATAATAACATCATAATAAAAATCATAATTTTATAAAAAGATTACTTAGGGAGTCATAGTCTCATAGATCAATCGATTAATTAAGCGCTAGAGGTATCTAGCAGTAATGATATAGTCTAATAAATTATTAGGAGTGGAATCCGTTAGGTATATCATCCTATTATCGATCACCCCTTATGATATATCATTTTCTATAACCTTTTAGTCTATCACTCACATCAGCTACCTCTTATTAGTATCCTTATATCTTATATGAATAGTTCACTAACTCGGATTAGAGAATTTTTCTTAACTTTTTTTTTAAAAAATTTATAGATCGAATTAACTAAAAAAAAGATGAAAAAGGTGAAAAAAAATAAAAAAGACAAGTTAAAAAATAAAAAACGAACATTTTCTCCTTTCTCTTCTTAAGGACCTTCTATCTTGATCACTTCACTATATATATATATATATATATATATATATATATATATATGAGTTGAGTATTGTAAAACAAGTATTAAAGTAAAACAAATAGGACAAGCTCTTGACCCTTAGATCATGGTTAAATTGATGCACGAAGATTCATGAATCAATTGATGTCCGACAATTTTTATGATGCATAGTGATTTTCAGTAAAGAGAGACCTATTATTTTATTTGTTTTACTTTAATACTTGTTTTATTTTACCCAAAACCTATATATATTATATATATATAGGATAAGATGGTCTTACCGATTTTATGTAGAAGTGAGGACCCTTAAAGATTTAACTTTTAATTCGAGCCTTTAGTCAAAATAATAATGTTATTATTTACTTTTATTGGTCAATTATAACATTTGCCTTTATACTTTGAATATTTAGACCAAAGTTTTAACTATATTTTATTTTTTCAAAATGTAAAATATAATCTTTGCTACGTATAATGATCTTTTGACCTTTGCATAAATAGAATTTTTTGATAGTATTCTTTGTACTATTGGTCCCCTATAACTAACAACAAACTTTTTCAAGGCCAATTAGAGAGAGAATAAGTTAAACGTAAATCCAAGCAAACTTCTACACCAACTTTGTTTTCTATTTTTGTTATTCGTTTTCAATTTAGATCAAATGTTATGATATACATTAATGCATCTTAAATAATCACTTTTTGACTTATTACATCAATATATGTGAATATTAGGTGAGATCCAAGATGATCTAACTTAAGATAGTTTACCTAACTTAAAACTTACTCAGTTTACAACTAAAGACTATAACATTCTTTTATATATTTGTTATCAACAAATCTAATCAATTACACTAGGACTCTAACATGTATATCGTACTAAACAAGTTCGATATATAAAATTTTTTGAATAGTGATATCATCATGATTAAACTTATCTTATCTACTATGTTGTAAGCAAGTTATTATTAAAGCTTAATACATTTATCTCGTGTATTACGCGGGAAAATAATCTAGTTTATTACATATAACATCTTCAAAAAAAAAAAAATTTTTTTTTTCCATTCTCACCCATTCTCTACAATTTGTTGAAAATGAAGAGAATGGAATTGATTTCCCATTCTCCTTACTCATTTCCTTTCTTCGTCGCAAACAAACAAGGGAAGTTTTTCCCATTCCATTTCTTTCCTTTCCATTCCATCATACCAAGCACCCCCTAAGAGTAGTCTGGGTTACGAGTTCCTTAGATCCATGTAGTGTAATTTTTTTGGAAAACCGATGTATTATTTATTGGTGTTATGGGTCAAACACATATGTGATACCCGTCAATGTAACTAATTCAAAACTTTCAAAAGATTATGCTAATAATAAAACTCATAAAAAGGCACTTGAGCAATTAAATGATAAATGAAAACTACCAAAGTGCCAAAAACCCTTAATAATTATTAAAAATAGCCAAAAAATCCTAATAATTTAGTCGGTATCGTTATTTTACGTCGATATAAGGCCAACAATTAAAAAAAATTTGTGCTACCCGTCCTTATCAATCCTGGGTCCGCCACTGTGATATATACTCGGTATAATGAGTTCTTTTTCAAACTAGTGTAATGGGAAAACTTATTTACCAAAATAGTATAGTTTTAAAAATATTTACAATTATATTATAAAACCTAATTAAAATTATATTGATCAAATTTAATAATAGAAAAAGGATCCTGTAGTGTAGTGTATCAAATCTCAGTGTTAGTCTCCCATGTATTCATATTGACTACACTGGGTATCATCATAAAAACAACTTCAATGTTTGAAGTTTAAACATAACTAAATTACTCAAATGCTATATGTTGTTTCTTCACATAAAGTAAAATTTTTCTAATCAAAATCTAACGGACATTGCAGTAGCCACAGCTGCCTACGCATTAGAATATGTGAAAGTTTTAGAAAATTAGTAAAAGAACACCAAAAGGAATACAAATAATCATGCTCGAGACAAAAACATTATATAAGAATAATGTTCTGAAGGAAATCCTCCAACCTAAAAGTGAAACACAGTTTTGGGTCATATTCTTTTTGAAACACATATATATTATGGCCAACTGTTGAATACTTTAATTGCATCAAATACAATTTCTATTAGTGCCTAATAAACACATTTAAAGAATAAAGATATAATGAACTTAGCATCAGTACATATGTGAGAAGGGATTAGTGCGCTGGAATGCAACAAACTATGCCCAAAAGGTTATAGTATGCACGAACTAACGTTTTTTTATATTGTATACATAAACTTAGTAAAAATGTTCAAATTATGCAATGTGTATAGTGCCAGCTCATACGAACTGCCACGTGTAAAATTTTTTTTTAACAGGCCACGTGTAAGGTTTTTATTGGTCCGTCACAAAAAGTTATATGATATAAACTTTTTTATTAAGTTTATGCATACAATAAAAAAAACGTTAGTTCGTGCACACTATAACCTTTTGAGCATAGTTTGTTGCATTTGGACACACTAAACCCTATGTGAGAATAACGAAACAATTATACATTTCAACAGAGGTTTTACAAAAGAAAGTGGGCCACAAATGCAAGTAATGAAAAAAGAAAATACAAATTTAAAAGTGAAATGAAATGCATATGTTAACACGAGACTCAATTTTTGTCTTTAAATTTGATTAATATAATTTTAATTAGGTTTTATACAATAGTAAATATTTTTAAAACTATACTATGGTAAATAATAAGTTTTCGTAAATTTCCGTATAATTTTACTTTGCATTGAATGCTAGTTAAGAAATTATTTGTTTGTTCAAATAGAAACACCACATTAAAGAAGATATTTATGAGATATTTAACACATACATCCAAAAATCCCTTATAGGTTCGGTGAATAATTTGGGGCGGACACTTGGTAACGATTTGCGATAAAAATATCTGTACGGTGAATCAAAAGAGGGATGATACGATTAGGTAAGGTTTTTTGTCATTTTATATTGGCATGTAACGACAAAAATGTATATTTAGAACTACCGGATGGATAACCATCAATTTCTTTTTACAGCTATGTGACTTACTGCGCCGTCTGTTAATACCACAAGCCTGTCATTTTAACCATTGATCACTGACTGAAGAATGCGACACTTTGTTTTGTAGTTTTTTCAGAAAATCATCGACAACAAAAATGCATTTACTTTTTATTCTTTTTAAGCTACTTAACCAAATATATAGATTAATTTTTTCTTTTCTTGAAAATTTAAAAATAAAAATTCATTACATTAAAAAGTAAGAGCTAAAAGTATTTTTTGTGTGAGTTTATCGTAAAGTGCAAATTTTGTTTATTAATTAAAAAGTTGGGTGATAAGTGTTGAGGTATGCAATTGGAAAATTAGAGGTAAAAAGTAAAAGACAAGGATATTTTTAACTTGGAATAACTTGAAAAATCCGGTTAAAAGACCTACGGGAATTGCACTAAATATTAATCGTTTATGCATTGGCGTATACGGGCAAAGTGAGTCAATTTTTAATCAAAATTTTAAGAATATGAGATTTACAGCCACTACACTAATACAATTGATAATTTTAGAAGATACAGTTTTTTAATCAAATTTCAATAATTGCAAGTTCATATTAAAGGTTATAATGATAAAATTAAGATAATGTGTTAACCATTATATTTTTTTTTCAAATTACCTAATCTTTAGATTTTCATAATTTCACATTATAACAATTACATTCACATGTTATGTATATTTTAGGTTTTAAAAGTTTCGGGGCCTAAACAATCTATTTTATTGGCCTTATAGTTAAGGCCATCAGGAATATTCAAATTGTTTGAAATCCATAGGAACTATTCACGTATAAACATAAATAATTTTAGTATAACTTTATAATTCATGTGTCAAGTAATTGTTCATATATACCATTCGCGTATTAACATAATATTATACTTTAACAGTTCATAATTCTTTTTAACTCAAATGGTTTTCACAAAAACTTTGTCCTATATATGTGTATATATATAGGAGGCCACTTAAATGAAAATACCCTTAAAATGAGAACATGGTATAACACTTAAAAACTTTATTTTGTTGCAGTAAAAGTTTATAAAATTAGCATAGTTATAACAAAATGGGTGCATATTCATCAAAATGGATGCACAAAACAAAAGCGTGACTTTTTTTTATTTTGACGCATCAATGTGTTGTTACACACTTAAATAATGATAAATAGTTATACACTATATTAGTTTTATAGACTTTTAGGGAATCAAAATGATATTTTTAAATATTTTCACGTGTTCTATTTTAAAGGTATTGTAAGTTATAACTACAAAATATTTGCCACATGACCAATGTTTCTATATTAAACCTAGCAAAGTAACCCATACACTGTAAATTGTTTATGATATTTTTATGATCTTAATTTTGTTTTTTTGAAAAGTAATTTTCATTCACAAATCGTCAAACTCACATAAATTGTGAAGTGGCATGTATACAAACACTAATAATTACACTTATACATTAAAGAAAATCCAATCTTGCCAACTAATTGAGCAATGTCTCGAGCGATTTTTGTACCATAAATAACTTGTAGTCTTAATATCATGGATCACCTTCTCCACACCAATGTTCTTGCCTTTGAATTTCAATTCGTTCCTTGCATTTCAAATGCACCAACATGTAACAAAGACCACACCTTTAAATAATTTTTTCCCTTTTCTTCCTAATCTCACATGTTCTTCGATAGAGAATAAGTCCCTAGCTGAGAAAAGAAAATTGGGTTGACCTTACACCATAATCATATTCTATACCATATTTCCAAGGCGGTTTCACATGAGCATAAAATTTGATCAATTGATTCCTTTACTTCCTGACACATACCACAAACCATGCTGCCAAAGTAGCAATTCCTAGTTCTCAATGCGACCAATGTTGGTACTCTGTTCAATGATACCCGCCACATAAAGATGTTACACTTCTTTGTTACCCATCTTGACCATTTGAGAACGACATTCTCATCTTGATTTCTCCCTTTTCTCAGAAATTCTTTGACATTCATATTTTATGCTCATGTGAAATCGCCTTAGAAATATGATACAAAATAGGATTATGGTGTAAGGTCAATCCAATTTTTCTTTTCTCAGCTAGAGACTTATTCTCTATCGAAGAACATGTGGGGTTAGGAAGAAAAGGGAAAAAAGTATTTAAAGGTATGGTCTTTGTTGCATGTTGGTGCATTTGGAAGACAATGAACGAATTGAAATTCGAAGGCAAGAACATTAATGTGGAGAAAGTCATCCATGAGATTAAGACTACAAGTTATTTTATGATCTTAATTTAAATCATTAAGCTCATTAGTTGCAATGTTTATATTTGCAACTTGTTACGAGTTAACCACTCTTTGAACCGGTACATGTAAGTTTGAAGTCTATAAAGATGCCATCGTCCATAGATTGAAAATACTATGGAAATTTATCAATTCTTGTATCAAAACCATGGACGACTCATCCTATGGATATGTTTAAAGGAACAATAATACAATTTAGAATTACAACAAAATAAACTACAGGTTGTATGGATGACTAATTTACTATCGATTACTTTCACAACAAATATGAGAGAGATAAATCACATAACACTGCGATTACAGGGGCAAGAGCCAATCATATTCTTCACCATCAAGGTTAAATTGCATCTTCGCTATTAAGAAACTATTACAAATAACTTAAACATACATGTGTTATTTCAGTTTTTAAAAACAAGATTACACTTCTCATTCATTTTTCACAAGGACTAAATTAAGTAAAAAATTCTATGTAAATTAGATCCTTATTTCTTAGAAAATAATGAAATATTTTTGGAAACAGTTTATCTACCTTAAAGTAGAATTAAAGTCGTTAATATTAGATGCAATTGCTATTTTTTACTTTTATACGGGTATCACATAGTCATAAAACAACATAGTTAGATTAATGGTGGACACCATAACCTCTAGGTTCAATCATCATCCCATAAAAGGTTGTATGGTCTTAACTATCATTTAGGTAAAAAAAATGAAAGCAGCATCTCTACTTAGATAGAGGTAAGGTCTGCATACATCTTAACATATCTTATACACCGTCGAAACGTTTAGACTCAAAAACCCATAAAAAACGACACTATTTTTTTTCTTTCTTTCTTTTCGGGTATCACATAGTCATATTGCCTTATTGGATTATAAGTTTAAACACTAAGATACATGAATCAATACATGGAAAAGAAAAATCCATTTACTTGAATACATAACCTTATTCTATTACTCGTACATGTTAACAAAATATTTTTAGTACACAAACCATCAAATAAACAACTTTTCTATTAAACTAAAGTACTAAACCATTGGTAAAATCAACCAAAAGGGACCCATAATTCCATAATTTCATAAACCCACTTGGATTAATAAATCACCACTAAATAAAAAGTTAAAAAAGAAATACTACCACATTTACAAAGCAACCTATAACCCTCACAACCTGTCACACTACCCATATCTTTTCACAATATCTTTTACTCTTAACTATACACCAAGGTCAAATTCCAACTTCTTAACCTAACCATAGTTGATAAAAGTCGGTTTATATTTGAGCCAAAACCTCGGTTTCTCTTCATTCCAAAAAACCACCTTCAAAACACACACACAAACAAAAACACAAAAATGATGATGATCAATCCAACGGTCCAGATTCCACCATGGTTAGACAACAACCACCACAGCAACATTAATATGTGTAACGAGATGTTTGAAGAACTAGAAGCAATGGCACAACAATACGACGGCGTTTTGGATGATGAATCAGATGAAACACTGCTTACAATGGGTACATACACGTGTGATCATTTCCGTATGTATGAATTCAAAGTAAGAAAATGTGCACGTGGCAGGTCACATGACTGGACCGACTGTCCGTACGCCCACCCAGGTGAAAAGGCCCGACGTCGTGACCCGAAAAAGTTCCATTATTCGGGTAACCCGTGTCCGGAGTTCAGGAAGGGCACGTGCCGGAATGGTGACACGTGTGAATACGCACACGGCGTATTTGAGTGTTGGTTACACCCGTCTCGCTATCGTACGCAGCCTTGTAAAGACGGGGTTAGCTGCCGCCGTCGGATCTGTTTCTTTGCTCACACTCCTGAACAGCTCCGAGTTTTGGGAAACGTGAACTCACTTCCGAGTCAAAAGATTGATTCTTATGATGGGTCACCGAGTCGACTCAGTCTTGACTCGGGGTTCGGTTACCCTGGTTTGTCATTCGGGTCGTCTCCGACTTCGACGCTTTTCCCGGTCCCCATATCGCCGCCGATGTCTCCCATTGGTCAAAACTCGGTCAACGAGCTGACGTCATCGGTTAGGAATATGCGGATCGGGTCTGGATTTGGGTCGCCACGGAATATGTCGACACTTCGACCCGGGTTTGCTAGCTTGCCATCTACTCCAACAAGAAAGTCGATACTTGACCCGACCCGGGAGCTCAACCGGGATTCGGGTCGACCCGTTAATGTGTTTGATTTGTGGGAAAGAATGAATGAGGAAGAAGAACCAGTGATGGAAAGGGTGGAATCTGGGAAGGATATAAGGGCGAAAATGTATGCCAAACTGTGTAGAGAAAACTCATTGGCAGGTCGGGTTGAAAGTTCGGGTACGGATTGTGGGTCATGGGTGGGTTGGAATTGATGTCTATGGGTTATGTGAATATATGTTGTTGAATGTTGATGATAATGATGGGATGATTTTTAATGTTTTGTTAATATTAAGATTAGTAGGGGAAAAAGAGATTAAGAAGGTGATTAAGTCTCAGGTTTTGGAAATGTGTAGAAAGGAGACAAAAGGCAAAAACTAATTACTCTATGCTTTATTGATTTTTCTATTTTGTTGATGATTTCTTGTACATGTGAATCTTATGTTCTATTGGATTTATGAATGAATATTGCTCCCTTTTCCCCTAAATCATTCCCAAAATGTGTTTATTCAATTTTTGTTCTTATTTCATGTTATTACCTCCTGTTCTAATTTCATGGTCTACAAACCAATTTTCCTAACATTCAGTTGGTTGCTAATTACATTTGAGCCAGTTTGTTACTCTTTTGCTTTACTTATTGAAGATATCGAAACTGGTACGGCCGGCCAAGCCGATATCATGAAAGGTTAGGGTTGGTGATGTTTTGTCTACAACTACGTTAATGTAAACCGGGTTTGTTTTAAGCATTGTTTTACAAAATTGTAGCAATCTTTTTCAGAGTTTTTTTCTAAATTAGTGTAGTAAGTAAACTTATTTACCAAATTAGTATATTTTAAAAATATTTACCAAATTTATATATTTCATCTCTTTGTTCTTGTGTTTCATTTCATCTTCAATTAAAGGCTGCAAATAATTACCGTATTGTTTTCATATAAACTAAAAAGAGAAGCAATAACTAAGCTCAAAACATCTCAATCTTTATATAACTAAAAAATAATTAATCTTACTCGTAAATGAATATGTTTAGTCTGCATTCTTTTCAGTTTTACAGCATTTGAAGATTGTTTTTTAATGTGTTTGTAGGCTTTGATTGAAAGCAATCGTAGACTCTGATACAATCACAATACTAAGTTAAATTCCTTGCATATCAAATTACTTTGATTACAATATTATGTATTTTTTAGTTTGGGTTTTACATACAATATGGACACGCTTGTTGATGAAAGCATTCTTACCAAAGATGAAAAGGACAATTTCAACTTGAGAATTGAGAAGGCTAACTGAAAGTCATCTTAAGCAGTGAATCTTCAATTTCATGTATATGTATAAGTAGAGTGAAAAATAAAGAAAGAAAACGATAAAAATGAATAAAGATAGTGATGTATACATATTTTTTTAATTATGATCAAAATAACTATATTTTTTTATGGTCACAACGAAAATGTTTCACTTTCTATTTCAAGTTCATACAAGTTTTCATCTATATGGATGATGATAATATTGCAGAGAGTGAAATTGAAGATAAAAACTAGAACAAAAAGATAGAATATACTAATTTGGTAAATATTTTTAAAATCATACTGGTTTGGTAAATAAATTTATCTATTACACTAGTTTGGGGAAAAACTCATCTTGTTCCATTAGAGAAACAAGAAACATGTTCGTTCCTTCACTTCGAAGACTCAAGCGAATTTCGTGTGACTTGCACATATGTGATGCCTTAAGAGGCTCCACAATGTACTCACCGCTATTCGTTCATGTCATGGACAACCAAAACACTATTAGGTGGGACTCATCTCCGGTCCATTCTTGGATGATCCATCTCTATACAAATGAGTTATTTATCAATGTATGTGTATGAGATGTTTAAGGGTTAATGATATAATTATTATATAATTATAATAAATGTTGGGTCAACTTACACTACTCCTTGCATTTGAGGATGCTTTAGAGGATTAATCCTCGATTAGTTTTTATCTGTTGTGAATTTGATGTAGCGCTTACAAGGATTAGCCTTTTTAAATATTAGTGTACGATAGTGAAGCCTCTAATAAGCGTTTAGTTCGTGTATGCAAACCAATTTAACATAGAGTTAGCCAATACATATACAAGTTTTTATTTATTTATTATGAAGACGCTAATATTAACATCGCATATAATTAGTTAATTATTAAACATTTATCAACTATATAAGTTGCATCTTAAGGCTTTTTAATTGATGGACCAACACACATACCTACTGATGTATCATATTCATGTTATGAACGTAAATCCTCTTCATATATAAAAGAAAACGAGTTGCGCTCATATTCATTCTCACTCCCTCATATTACATGATCCAAGCCGCCAGCTAGGAAAGACAATGGGTCGGATTCAGGGTGGGTAGTGTCAAACCCGAATCCGATAAGGAATGTGCGACCCGAACTGATACCCATCGAGTACCTTATCGGGGACCACGTCGGGGGTAAAATAATGCCCAAAAACCCGAAACCCGACCGGATAAGAATAGTTTTTTTTTTCCAATAATAATTACCAAAATCTTGTTTAATTTGAGAAATGATATTACATGCTCTTGATGTTTTGAGAAATGGATATGCAAGTGTGGAATGTAGATACAAATTAGTTGATATAAGTGTGAAACATTGTAACTACAAAGGTTAAATATAAATTCAAAACTAATCACTTACAAGTATATATATATATATATATATATATATATATATATAGTTATTAATATCGGGTCGAGTCGAGTCGGGGTGGACATGCCCCACTCTCTGCCCCGAACGGATCCGGGTATCGGGTTTCCCTGTCGGGTCGGGGTTTTTTTTGCCATCCCTAGCGCCAGCTAGAATCTTTAAGAGTGAGTTCTTGAGATTAGTTTATAAAAGAAAGAAAAAGTTAGAAGCTCAAATCACCCAAATATAAGAGAATTTTTTTTAACCAAAACAATTAGATTATCCTTTCAAATCATATCATTATATTTCCAATCTATTCTAGAATTAAACCCAAGAATCCAACTTATTTATAATCTGTTGTATTCATTTTTTTTCTTCTGAAACTCAAGAACACAATATTACCCTGTTATGCACATCCAATCTACCCAATCTTAGTAAGACTAGTAAAACGCTTGCAAAGGATCCAGAGCAAACGCATCATACATAGTTCGACATGACTTTCAATTGTTGTGCTTTCTTTGATAAGCCCTTTTAGTCATTTGAGTTAAGTCAATTCCAATAGTTTAAATAAGAGCAAAACTAAAAAGTCAATCCTCAACTTATTAATGTTATTTTCACCTGGAGTTGTAAATATTTTGATCGGTTGGAAATAAACATTTACTTTGAAAAAACAAAAGTAAGTGTAATGTATACGTTTATTCAAAACTATTTTTTTAACAACAAATTTAGATCACCGACAGATTACCGAAGTATCATCGTGTCAACAGTGGTACCGTTCAATCATATTCCAAAACTGCTAGAGAAAATCCACCGAGAGAAAAACATCCTGACCTAACATGAAAAATCAATTTTTTAGTTTCTACTCATGACTTCTCTATTATTGAAGTTGCTGAATACCCCATCTCAACTTCTTAAACTGACAGTCATTAGCACGTCTATTAGAAACTAAAGATCGATCTTTTAAGAAATAGACGAAAAGGTTCAAACAAATGATTTTACATTTTTACCTCGTAAAATGGCCATAGATTGAAATGTTAGTTAAATTAGAGTATTTACTAAAAAAGGAAAACCATACGTCCACATACAGGCTCTACTAGAGTTTCATCTTTCAACTTCAATCACATCTTAAGCAAAATAGTTTAGATAATATACAATAATTGAGCGGATTTTATTAAGCAAAGATATCACTTTAGATTTTCTTTAAATATATGTATCTCTATCAGTATGTGACTAAAATCGTAATCCACATAATATTAGTCATAGGGGTCGTTGTCCTTGTCCTCAATTATATATTATCCACTTCTTTTTGGTTTCTTAGATTTTCTTATAAAAACAAGTCAAGCAAATGCACATCCCATTATTTTACTATTTTAACCACTATGAAAAGATAGTTGAAAGCAATAACATAAATAACACGTTTTTTTAAGAAGATTTTTCAATTCGAGTGGCTTATTAATCATAAGGAAAATGCTAACCCTTAGGGCTATATTTAACGTGCATAAAAAAAATTGTACTTTCCATATTAAAAGTTCACCCCCTGATTTTCATGGTAAATGTACACACAATTTATGCACCTTAAACACAGCCCTAAGGGCTGTATTTAGCAAACCCTCAATCATAATCCTCCTTTTTTATTTCTAACATTTTCAAGGTTTCTGGGAAGACAATCGTTCTATAGACATTAAGCTTGTTACACCTGTCATGTTAATATCAAATTCGTAAGTTTTTTTCAATCGTTTCTATCTTCATATCGAAAATTATGTAAGTAGGTATTCAATCATTTATTTTTTTAAAATATTGTGTGGATTAAGGTGTTGATGTACACATAGGGGAACCGTTAAGGGGCTAGGAGTATCATATATGGCCTCTTAAAAGACTGGATTGATATTGTAAAATTTATCACCGGTCACTTAAGTTTTTTAATTTTTGCATTACCCTCAAAAGAAACTTCAAGTTTACTATTGGATGTATTCAAGGTTGGAAAACTCATGTCTCTTTTTGCGTTTTGAATTTATTTCTTAAATTGTTTTTACCAAAGTATACAAATGAGAAGAAGTAACAAACGTAATGACTCTTCTACATTCAACCTCTCATTATTAATTTATTCATATAAGTCAACCAGCAAAGATAACCTAAAGTTATAAATTACCAATTTGCAACCATGAAATGTAATAGCCAAGACATTATAAAGTAAATTTCAAACATTATATTTGCTTCAAATAGACGGTACATAGTCACTTTTGAATTCTTTTCCCCCATTTGTATGGAAAGAGTGAGGTTAGTTTCCTATGAGGGAACAAGGTTTGGTGCATTGCACATGAAATGTGGGTTGGGCCGTTGGGGAACACCCAAGTTGGACTGTAGGGTTGGATAACACATTACCCTTACCCTTGGTATGAAGGTCATGACTTGAAGCGTATGTGGGTCATATCTATACATGTTGACAAGTTGTATGATCTTGCATCTATTCCACTACTATCTATTAAAACTTAGGTTAATTAACTTAATGTTTTATAAAAGCTACATTGAATTTTGCTCGACGAATACCACTTTCATAAGGAAGAAAGGGAACACAAAGAAAATCCCTGATCTTCAATTAGGCGTAGATATTCGTAACTGAGTCTACTTTTTATAACTTGTCCTTTTAGAGATGATCATTTTAATTACACAACATGTTATCAAATACTTGCTACATTATACACAATTCTTTGAGGCAAAAGGTTTTCAACGACTTCTTAATTAATGTGATGAAATGAAGGGTTGTACGTTTTAGTGATGTCGTTATCGTTTGTAGATTTTTCTTATATCTTATATCATGTGTCGCAAATAGCATAGTTAAAATCACATCATTTCCCCAAGCACTACACCTCTATGATAGTAATAGATGCCAAACTTTTGACAAATTTATCATTTCCAAAGTCCATTGCAAGAATTTTTTTTAAAAAGGTTATATAATGATATCTTTGAAATGGGTTGTTCCCTTCATAGTGAAAATAGTGGATTTTAGGAAGGAGTTAGAATATACTCGTATATGTTCTATTGTTCTTGTAGACCTTATTTCAGAAACCATGATACATTATATTAGATTTAACCAGAAGTAGGGGAGTGGTTCAACTATATAAGAAGAAAACATATACAATTTTGGAGTAGCGTACGTAACCACGTATAGCACAAGCACATTTTCAATGACATGCTTAAAAAAATGTTTACATCTAGTTAAAAAGGCTTATACTCGATGATGAGGTTATAATGTATTAGTATCTTTTAGTTTTAAGCCCTGGCAGAACTAGAAATGAAAATGACCGGTAGCACGACTTTTTTTTTTTCCCACTAGTCTTGTATCGGCATAAAGTAACGATAACAATGATAACGACTTGTTACTATTTTTAACATTTTTTAAGATGACTTTTGACTCTATATAAAGGATTTTGAGAAATTTTTTTTTTTTTTTTTTACACTTTTAGTAGTTTTTTATTTATCATTTATTTGTATAGATAATTTTTTATAAGTTCTATTGATTAAAAATGTTTCAAAAGGTTAAAGTTGGTTACATTGACTGATATCTCATATTTATTTGAACCGTAGCATCAATAAAAAATACATCATTTTTCAAAAAAATTGAACTACATGAATTTAGCGGATACGTAACCCAGGTTAGCTCTATGTGGTTTCGTCCATGGTTTTAAGTGCTCATTAGGCTGCATTGCCTGACAATAAGGATGATTTAGTTTTAAAAATCCTTAAACTTTAACAACATGATCACATCTTCAAGAATAACACTTGATTTAGAACTTGGATAATCTAAAAAACACCTGATAATCTAATCATAAGAAATAAGAAATCTAAACAAGATGCCATTCTACCGAATATTAATTTTATATGTTAAACATATATATTAATTAATTAGTACAAGAATACAACAATAATGTTTCTTTAATGCTTTCAAATTGCAATCTTTATAAGCAGATTTATAACTTTAGCCTTGTTTGTATCTATTACAATATTCTTTGGAATTCTATTGGCAAGTCAAGGATAAACTATGTGACGTGGATGATGGGGTTAGTTGGATTGTGATGGACATGGCTTCACCTTATCCCTTAAGCTTTAATTTTCACCTTTGATAATGTTCTTTACTCATTTGACTAAGGAAATTAATATTATATTCACTACATGCACACTAACACTCTCTTTAAGAATCACTTTCATATAGTTTGTCTTAAAAAAGTAATGATTTCTTTTCATTATTTCGGACAACTAGTTATTCGAAAAGTATACAACATGAACATGCTTCATTGCATATATATTACGATCGAGTATTACAGTTGTACAATTAGAAACAATTAATGGAATGTGTAATTTAATAATTATTTGGTTTGTTGTTCATTTATAGCTTCTATATATGTAAGAGGTTTACAAGATTTTATTATCAAAATTACCTACATTTTTGCACCAATAACAAAGCGAATGTGTCAAGGTTGTATCTTCTCAATTATCCAGAGCCCCTTTCGACAGAAGGAAGAAAAAAAAAGATAGCTAGATTAATAGCTAGGAAACTCAAAATTTAAATCATTGATACATAATATATGCTCAAACGGTTTTAAAACTAAGTGATGTACAGATCACCACCTAAACGGCTCCCAACTGTCCTCTTATGATAACCCACACCAAGAGCGACCGACTTGTCGTCCCCTAAAGGCCATTTAAATGGAACACTACTCGTCCATGGACGCCCCAATTGACTTTGTAGTTAACGACACCTGCATATAAAACATTCAACATAACCATTATGAATGGTTAAGCCCTCTCACATTGTGAACATATACTCCTTACAGTTAGAGGCCCAATATACAATAAATATGTACCATGTCTCGAGTTAATTGACCGATTTCCGCTTACGTGTTCATCCAAACTTTAATCCTTAGTTCTTCCATCATGAGATTCACAAGATAAAGCAAATTCAACCGAAGTGTAACAACTATTGGAAATACAAGAGCCAAACTGTGGTCGTCCTTAAAGTTACATTAAACTTTGAAATAACGATGCGATCAAGTTGCTGAGTGTACATCTTAGAAGTCAACAAAATTAAGATTGTAGGTTTTAAAAACTAATGCATGCATACATGAAAGATGTGAAAATACTTTGCCCTTGTCAAAATTCAAGTCACCAAAATCCATGATGTTAGGTTAAAACATTAAATGGCATGTTTTAGTATATCACTACTCATTTGTTAATAATAGGCACAAAAAATGCGCCTCTCAATCTCTCATATACAATTCCATAATTGGCCCGATTTGATTAGCCCAATAGTCTAGTGCTCATGTGACAAACCTTCTTAGCCCAGTAAAGTAGCCCAACCCTCTTTATTTACTCATTTATGTTCATGTTGGGCAGTTGGCTACTTAGGCTCATCATTTCATACTTTGTATAAATGAATAACATGTGTTTTCTTTTGAAGATGTGAATATGTATGATAGAGAATATAGAAACTATGATATTCATGTCTGCTCACAGTACTTAGGACCTTAGGTAATGAAAGTATTTATGTTGCTTAGTTAGGACCCAGAGCATTGGATTTATATGAAAAATAAAATAAAATACAGTCTATAATGGGATTGTACCAACAGATAGATAACATAGAAGAGAAATTAGATATATGAACATATATTAAGGTTTACTGTATGAGCCCAGCCCAACTGTACAGGTGGGCTTTTGGCTTTATAGGATAGGTTTGCCCTTATTTTTTGTATGATGAGTAATGAATTAATGATGCATTTACTAAAAAAAATATCACATATTTTTCTTTCTTAATCTCACTGTTGATTTTGTCATATGTTTACGTCTTTCTTACTCGTATTAATTAAACACATCAAGCATTTTCCACTAAAACAATATATAACTCCTTTTCCGTATCTTGAGACCAACAAGATCCAGGGACTAAAACTATAAAGAATGTTCATTTTGTGTCCATGAACTACGTCTTTCGTCCTAATTTTAGGCCATGACTCACCACGGTATATATAATTATATTATATATTAGTGTTAATACATGTACCTATTTTAGTATATAGGTAGATGACCATATATGGGATAAAAAAAGTTTTATTTAATTATTTTTTTTAATTTAGTTAATTGGATATCACAAATCTTTGATCAAATTGTAAACGTCTTGATCCAAAATATATCTCAATGATCATTTTCAAATACATTTCTTGAACACTAACAAAATGTTTAATTGACAATTTGACATGGTTTGACAAAAAGCTGTTTCGTAAAGAAATCAAAATATTCGATCACCATAATTTTATTTTTTTTTTAACAAACAACAAACGTGGGTTTAATCATAAGATTAATTATATAGGCTTGAAAGAAGATGTGATGGAATTATGTGGTGCCTATGATGGTCACGTCTCCAAAATGTATTTTGTGTAACAAAAGTGTTATGTTTGATAACTTTTGTATTAAATAAAAATCCATAAAACATTCATTCATTCATTCATACATGATATTCGTAATGAGCTTCTTGAACATACCACCCACTTGTCATCATCATTTTCTTCTGAATCAAAGTAATCACAGCCATCCATCGTCAATCTCATCTTTTCACCGGAACTTCATCATCTCACCTTCCATTTTCAACCAAAAAAATAAACTACTATTAACTAACCCAACAACCTTAACTACTTATTATTGTCATGCATCAGTTTTACAAACTAACGATGATGGTGGCACTAGTTATAGTAATGGTGTTACAACATCATCATTAACTTCAGAAAATTATTCTTCTTTATGTTCAACAGACGATAATAATAATAATATAAATGGTGAAGATGTCAGAATCGTGGGTGTTGTCGGTGAAGGTGCTGTCAGTCCACTTAAATCAGCATCTTGGCTCGATGTCATGCTCCACACTGTAATTATATATTAACTCTCTATTTCTAGTATTTTACAGTATATTAATTTATAGGGATTATACACACTTTTTTTTCCAAAAAATATTTAAACATTTTGGGGGTATATTAGAGTTCCGGATTCAATAATCCAGTCACTGTACGTAGTCTAGCAGTAGGACTATGATAGTTTACCATTAAAAAAAAGTACTACTTAATCGGATGACGAATATAGAGTTGAAGTATTGGAAAAATGAGCTACATTGCTAACATTGTCCGCGCGATACCGACAACAATGTTGGTGGCGGTGGCGGAGTAGTGTAGGCTATCGTTGTAAAAGTAATTGATGTTGTAAATTATTTCATTAGGGGTATTTTTGATAAACCATGTATGTTGGGTGGTAGGTGTGTTAAATGTTGAAGGGCATTAGGTACATCAAACCTGTAAGTTGAAAAGAAATAAAAGAGAGATTGATGCTTTATATATAATAGATACAACAATAACAACAACAACAACAGGACCCAATTCCAGAGCGGGGTATGGGGGATGTGAGCTGTAGACAGTCATACCAGACCCAAAGGTAGAGAGACTGCTTTTATAAGGACCTCCGGCCACCATGAGGTAATAGTCGAAAAGTGTAGTGTGTTTAGATACCATACCTGTCGGCCGAGAACATCATAAGATTATATAGCTGTCTGCTGAGTCCAGCTACCTTGAGAGTAAGGAAGCAGTGACGAAGCTAGGTTATTTTCAGTGGGGGGTCGGGATCTAAATTTGTTTTTCACTAACGCTATTTTTCGGGTAAATGGGGGGTCGAACCGAGTATATCAAAATTTTTTCTACAAGAAAACAATATACCCCTATATCGCAAAAAAATTTTCGAGGGGTCGGACGCCCCTCCCCGCCCCTTAATAGTTGCGCCAATATAGGGGAGAGTAGCAAACATGCGACCTAACAATACCTTACATAGATTGGACAATACATATACCATAGCAACCATATTGAACATATTAAACAGCATAAAAATGTAGAAACATCATAAGCAAAGTCTCCAACAAGAAAGTCAAACTTGTGGTATGAAAACAACCAAGACAAACATACATATAAATATGAATTGACTAAGAATTTATGGGGCCCGATGAAGATAACGGGTGCTAAACAACCTATGAAACAAAGTAACTTAGGCCACCTAACTAAACTAATCCTAGTCCTCTCACGTAACTCTCAAAACCACTAAACTAAACCTAGACACCTAGTCCTCTAGATAATCTTTCATTGGTCATGTCCTCTGACAGACAAAGTATTTTGGGGTCAACAAATGCTAGAGTAACCTCCCCCCCTTGGTTTAGGCCTATCGAGACTCAAGGCCAAAACCACTACGGAGGTCACAGAGAACCAAAGTCTATAATGGTCTAGATATACATAAAGTGGAAATGTGTACTTGTATAAAAATGTATTTGACTTATTTTCATTATTTTTGTTAATCAACAACACCTAATAACCTTTTAAGCTACTAGTCTTATATATAATCAATAATAATATGTTAGGGAGTCTACGTTCTACCCGTAGCTCATATGATTACATAAATAATAACTAAAACACAGAAACTTGAACGAAAAAGGAACAACAATATACTGAGTTACAGGGCCAGGCAGATCAACTCGATTTGTTTGATACACGGTTGAATTAGAGTGATTTTATTGACTTTGAGGTTATACACTTTTACGATTACATTAATGCTCAGTATATTGTCTCTAATTACTTGCTTCCTGAGACAACTACCACTAACTTGCTCGCCAGTAGACCCAAACTGAGGCGCCCAGAAGCCCGTTGCTCCCGTCATCCTCTCAAACATCAGACTTCACAACTTACATAATAACCCCTCTCACGTTTTTCTTACATAAGAGATTTATATTGAATAAGAATAAAAAAATTTTCCATATATAACTGCATCAATATAAAAAAGACAACTTTTAGGATCAGAGTATTATTGGTCATATAGAAGACGAAAACAAGTTTTTCTTATTTATTATTGTGAAAACAGGCAGAAAGATTGAAATGGGTGGATGACACATACAACATGCTTGCATTCACAGACAACTTCCCCCAGTCTAATGCATTGCAAGATCTTCAAAGGGAGTTAAGGACTGCAAACATTTTACTAGTTGTTTCTGTAACAAAGCCGGAGTCAGTTGATTGGATTCAACGTCACAGTGAAAACGTACCAAATGTGATCTGCTTTGATTCATCACCAACATTACAAAATAAACTAGGAGGATCATTCGTTCCTAGAGAAAAAACGGGCAACTTATTCAGCAAATTCAACAAGAAAACAAAGGAGACCGAGGAGCTAGCCCAAACTATATCTGAAGCATGGATCAGAAATAATTCCGATGATATTAGGTTCTGTTTACTAATCATAATCAATGCTTACATTAAACCAGTTCCAGTTTTACAGAATCTGAGAGCACAAGGGTTTTCGACCCTAAACTGCATGGTCAAAAACTGTGGTCGTCAGGTCTTAAACTGTCTTTTAGATCCCAACTGTAGAAAAGCTCTTCAATGTTTGAATCAATGTAGCCCGGTTGATCAAGTATGCAACTATCAATGTATAGCTTCATATGAAAGCCCGGTTTTGGAAGAATTTTCCCTTTGTGTCTTGCAAAAACACAACTGTCTTGACTTGGATGCAAAGATCCCTGAAAAACCATTTGTCCTGCCAATGGTTAATTTCCGTAATGAAGTATTAACACATGAAATCGCTGAGGATCTCTTCATTGGTTGGCTTGGGGATCTCGAGTGGAGTTGGCGTGTTGTGGCCGGCCAAAACCCAGCATATGATCAATTCCCATGTCAGTACCAGCTTTTCTACAGGGGAAAGGCCCGTGGTTCATTTTGGTATGAGCCCGTCTTTCAAGTGAAAACTTTGGATGGGAAGCTTGTTTGGAGGAGACGGAAGTATAGGGTTAAAAGAGGGAAAGTTGCAGGCACATTCTATTTTAGCGTTTTAGATAACGGGGTTGTTTCTAATGAATATTGGACAGTTGTAGATGTTTCTGAAGATTTTAGCTGGGGTTTGTTTCATTACAGTGGTGCAGCTCGAGTTGCAGGACAATCTTACACAGGTGCAGTATTGGTAAGTTCAAATGGGGAGTACCCAAGTGAGAAGGAAAAAGATAGATTAATTTTGGCATTAGATAGATGTCGTATCAAAGAATGGGAGTTGTTTGATGTTGATAATTGTTCATGTAATGATCCACCTTTGGGTCTACCAGAGGGTTCACGCTTGCATACAATTGTAAAGGCTGACAACAGGATGTGATGTTCGATTCATATCTTGGTGTGCTTAATTGCAAGTTTATACGACAGACACATGTAATGTAATTCATATATTTGTCAATTTAGGCAGCAGGAATGTAATCAATGGTCGGCTTATTATCCTTGATTAGATATCCTTGGAAGATGTTTTTACACACGAATCATAATGTATATTTGAGACAACCAAACAGCGAGCAGAAATGGCACATATCTTGTGACTCAGAATCGAATGCATTGCTTGTCTACCTATGGCGATAACCAATATCTTCCTTAAGCCGCCTCACACGTTTTTTCTTTTAATAAGTCATTTAGTCAAATAGGCAATTTCAAGTCTGACAAACAAGTTGAATGGGAAAAAAGGTCTTTTGAATAAGATAACTGTTACCCAGCCCACAGGTAAGCCTGTTTTACACTCTGACATATCCAACAATAACACTTTTCATTTATTCTATTAATCATATGCTACAAAAAAACCCAACTGATGAGGTGGTTCGGGATATACTGATACACAAATGAACAGAGTATTTTGAAAGTAGACAGGGTACAAGTCATGGAATCAATGGCTCGACATATGCATGCACCGCCAACTGTAAAACACCCAGACAGTTTCATAAACATCTACCAGGCTATCGACTCGTTGTCAACTATAGTAGACATTTTAACTTCCACACCAAAGGTCTCACACTTCAATCAAATAATTTGAATAGAATTGCATATAGTTTTGTGAAACCAAGCAAAATTTACTTTTGGAATGAGCCATATTGATTTTGAGGGCCGCTCAGGCTGGAGAAAAAATCATCCATGTCTGTTGTACCTAAGGATGTATTGAAACCACTGGATTTACCAAGCCCAGATCCGGTGCCCATGGCTCTACCCATGTACATAGTGTTTGCAAATCCTTTGTCTTTTTCCTCGGGTCCAGCAGATAGACCTCCTACAATGCCCACGTCGGTCAGGTCTGCCTTCTTGGCTGCAAAAGAAGAATGGATAGTAGACATTAATAGTTGTCATTTCAAATAAGAAAACCTTTAAAGTATACTAAATGGGTCAGTGGGTTGTAAAATGTGACAAACGTGTTGCAACTTACATGTCACCCGAAGTCCATCTAGAGCAGTTTTATTCAAAGTTTAAGATTATATTGTAATATAATATTTTGTACTTGAAGTTTAAGATTATATTTTATAATAATATTCTGTAATTATATTGATCATACTTTTTTTTTCTAAAAAGACGCGATTTAACTCAAACATAGTTTGTTCTATATCAAATCAAGCCCATGCGGATCCTGTTATAAAGGGATACTTACGTCCAGATATATTGAGATCAATTAGTCCACGACTCAAAGAATCGGCCCAAACTCCAGATTTGACTTGAAAGCCACCTGTCTTCAATGGAGGTTTAGATGCAGCAGCAGTTTTATTATTTTGGTTGTTTGAGGTGCCACTATCCATGAAACTCTGTGTGGGCTCTGTAGATACAGAATTGGTACTTGAAGAAAATGAACCAAAAAAGTCGGAATTATCAAAATTGTTCATTGGCACTGCCGCAAACGGGTCAACCATTTCTGCTGGCATTGTCCTAGGTTCTGAAGCCTTGATCACAGGCTCCACTACTTGCTCAGAAACCGCAAAAAAGTCGACAGCTGGAGAAACTGCAGAACTTGCTGGAGGAGAGGCAAAAAAATCAACTTTATTCTGCAAAAGATGCCCACACTTTTATCACTTGGCATACTTTCAAAATCATTAATATTTAGAAATTAACCATATTATTAAAATCAATAGTAATTAACAACCGTTAAATGCATCTTGAAACAATGTGTACATATGGAGCTCACCTCAGACCCAGATGTTCCTCCTGGCGCATTTGTAGGTGCTGATACAAAACTAGCATCAGCAAATAAGTCCACTTCTTCTGACTTGCTATTTCCATTGGAATCCTGTGTGGGGCCAGATGTTGGTGCATCCAAAAGGTCGCCAATTAAACTTTGACCAAACAAATCCACTTGTGGAGAGCTTCCAGCAGCCACCTCTGCCAAACAAGCAGCGAAACAATGTGTCAATAAACTAGAGCCATAACTCTAGTAACAAAAATTACTCCGTAGTATTTTGACCCATTACGTGATCTATTTAGACATTTTGGATGCCATTTGGTTATAAAGAGTCAGAAGAACCTTATATCTCGTCTCCAGCATACTACTTACGGAACTTCTTACATTTTAGAGGTAATGATAATAGATGGACGTACTTGTAGCTCATAGCAGGGCAGTCATGTTACACGGACAGAGGTTTCAAATGTCAATAAAGACCGTTTGTTACGTTCTCGAGGGAGAGATTGGACGCATGAACGATTGAAGTATTGAACCCAATGAAAAAGGCACCAATTAAAACGTCGTCCAACATCAGAGTAGAAGACTTACTTGCTTTTGACGTTCCCCGGGGGTCAAAATCATCAAAATCATCATCATCAATGTTAACTGAAGGTGAACTCAAGCTTTGGGGTGGAATTGAAGAATACTTGTCAGCAGCACTATTTGATGCACTGGCAGCAGAGGAGTCTTGGATTGTGCTGGGGTCAATCTTTCGGTGTTAGTAAGAGGATAATTTGAATGATCAATAAGTCAAAACAATAATTCAATTCCTAGCATACTCTCATTAACAAGCCTGTTATCATCAAGGATTACAGTACCACACGTATATTTCGTCCCTCCACTATCACAAAATAATAAACATCATATAATGGCAACAGAAAGGATAAACAAAAAGCAACAATTATTCATCATAACAATGGCGAAAGTGCGAAACCAAAAGTAACAACATTATTAAATTACAGTACTCATATGTCTGTATGTCACTTAGATTAAAGAATGAGTGTATCATGAGATCTTTCATGGTGTTAAACAGCTCTTTGTCTGATGCTGTATCTTTTATCTAGCATCACACTTTTCATCCCTTACTCTTTTACATACAAAATATTACCTTTTGCAAATATCCGTAACGCATAAAAGAATATTATGATACCTCTCTTATATCCCTATATTACTCCAATACTACCATAAAGAACTCAGGCAGATCATGGTGGACCCACATGTGTTCATATCGACTTTTTCTTATCATCATAAGGATCAATTACATCTTATGATATGCTTTGCAGGAAAAGACACAAGTCATTATACTACCACGTTCTTCACAGAATGCTGCATTATTCTAATGCTGATAATGTACTTTTTGTCAAGAAGCTTTCCAAAAATCACATCAATACGAGATATGCAGAACATCCTAGAAAACTACTGTACAGAAAAGTTGCACCCTGAATATATTTTCTGCTTCTAAACCTTAGAACATTCCAACCTTTATGTTACACAATGTATGGACATTCACTGATCCGTGATCTTTTACAAATTCAGAAAGAAGTCAAAAAAATCTCATCTTAACTCGTCTATCATCTGTTCTTACTTTTGTATTAGAAGTACATTCAAATACCGTAGCAAATGAAAACTATGCAAGTAAAAAGATCAAACCTTCCATAAGAAGACGACCCTTTATTTGAGGAGCTTCCTAGGGTAGCGCTGCTAGCCCCGCGCCGTGGCTTAAATTTACCAGGTTCAAACTTATCTTCATTAGATTGATCCCTGTCCTTGAAACTATCTTTAAAAGTTTCACCATCTCTTGAACTACCAAACCCACCATATCTATCACTTTTCTGAAAGCTACCAAGTGAGCCTGTTGAGCTCGACTTAAATGTTATTCCAGTTGATGATAATCCAACATACCTGGTAATCAAATAGCATAGTTCCATCATTAAAGTGTACTAGATATTAAGCAAATGATAATAGCAGAAGTGGAACTTTCAGCCGATTTACCAGCAAATGGGTTGATTTTGGCAATTTAATATCACTAACATAATAACATGAGCTAAAAGTAGTTGAAAACGTAATTCTAACGCATAAAAATTACTAAATCTTTTGATTCAAACATTGGATTGTTATGTAAGTAGTATTTTTGTAAATATACTTAATACATCAATCGGTTATATAAAAAACAGAGTATAACATCTTTAGTACTCCCAGCAAACAAGAGATGTTTCAACCAGTGTAAAAAGGTTGAAACAAGTCAAAAGATAATAAAATGTTCTTCTATTTCATTAATCAAAAAAACTCCCAAAACAATAAATCTTAGTGCCATTTTAAAGTTGGGAATGATACAAACAAACAACAAAACTAGAAAACTAAATAACATAAAATAAGAAAGTAAACTGAAAAATGAAAATGAAATGAAGATAATTAAAACGGGAATCCTGCATCATAGGGATATCACTTACTTATCACGGTTTGCAGCAGCTTTGTTTCTAACTGCTTGTATCTTATCTTTATCATTAAGCAGAGCTGCTATGTTCTCCACTTTTTTCCTCACATTGATTCCACTATCCTTTCCATTAGGTTCAACATATTCAAAAGCTGAGAGTGACTTTGCGATTACAACAATGAGGCAAGGATTTTCAGAGAATAGAAAAATAAGTCAGTCACTAATAACAAAATAATGGCTGAAATTTGCAGAAAAAGGAAAGATTTTTAATTGAACTGAAAAAGACATACAGAGATCTGGAAAGTATGTTCTATAATTTCATCAACTGCCCGCTCAGACCCATTTGCTACCAAATACTCTATCACAGCTAATGCCTGGAATAAAATGTCTCAGAACTAAGGGAACTCATAGAAAGATAAAAATAAAGGAATAGGGAGTATTCAGAAGATGTGAAACTTTAACGTGGTACCTTGTATACATGACGCCAATTGCGGTCAGTTTCAGTTAATCTTGTCCACAGAACATTCATAACCATCTGACATTCAGAGCTGAAATACATACCGTGTGAGCCAGCAGTCATCTAACTCAAAAATTGTATATAGAAGATATTATAATTCGTGAAAGTATATTTACAATTTTTTTGTCGCCTGTGCAATCTCTGCCAATGCAGTACCATGTGGACCCCAAGGCTCGTCATCTGTTGCATCTAATACCTGTACCAATATGCTTGAGGTCAACCAAGTGATCAGGTTTACCAAAATTAATCTAATAGTAAATAATAGTACACCATGATTATGGAAGCTTCAGAGTGGACAAAACTTTAAAACCAAGTGTTTAGCCAGAAAAATGTGAATAACTTAGATAAAGGAAGCAGCACGACAAAACATTTATTACTGTTTTCCCTACTATGTTCAAGTATCATCTGCAATGTACCCACCATACCGGAAAGTTAAAAAAGCTAAACTGCTTAACGGTGTTTCCACTAACATGAGTAACTTGTATAAAGCAAACTAACCTGTCTTAGTCTAACTAAATTAATGAAACAAGAAACTAATTATCTCCAAGCCATAAATGAAAAGTATTCCTCACAAAAAAGATTGGTATGAATTAACCAAGCAACAACATCAACTAAAATGTAAATGATATGGACACTCAAGATATCAATTTTCTGATACTTGTGAATTCTGACAACATTTCATCTCATGCCATATTCACTTGAGTAGCTAGATACAACCCTATTAGAGACCTGGGCCAAAAAACTATGGTGAATGTAGACCCATTGTCCTCCAGCCCGGCAAAAGGACTATTTTCCCAAATGCATAATCTTTTATTATTATTGCAATGCAACAATGAAATATCAAGTCCATTATAACACGGTGTGTTCATTTCTTTATTGTACCACAATTGTTAGCCTATTAATAAGACATACCAATTCTAGAGTAACACATAGTGGTCTAGTATACAGTTGACAATCAACTACTACTAAAATATTTGGAATCTGGATTGTTGTTAATATACTTATACCGATACAACTGAATATTTCTTTCCTATTCAATCATGCCTTCAAAATCAAACGGCAATCATGCCTTCAAAATCAAATGGCAAATTCACTTCTGTCTAGTTGTAAAATACTTCATACAATGTGCAGATAAAGCACAAAAATAAGCATATTGGTGATTATTTAAACATTACGCTAAACGCAAGAACATTACCATTTCTCAATTTTGAAAACATCAAATCTATTTGATAACTAATACATTTTGGCACAAAAAGATATTTTTAACATCATATGATCCAACATATTCTGGAATCACTAAGAAATGAAATAGAGATTTGAACTCATTAATCCATCATTACAGCACTCCATTTTCCAAGTTGTATCATGCTAATGTGAAAATTTTTGTCGAACTATTTAATGCTATTGTCTTCAGAATTTGATACTGCCATGACCAATTGACCATTAAGTAACAAAATCTAATCATCAGAGAAATGGTCATTGATCCATTCAAAAAAGGTCACTTAGATGGTATTGACATATTATTATCAATTACTCTACATAAACTCCTCCACAACTTGCCCCATTATCAAAAAATCATAATAATGATAGTACCAAAACTAAGCCTACCATAGTGCTTAATGCCCAACAATGTAGGCCCACATGGGGCTTCAATCTAAAACCAAATGGTGGGAGTACATATTGGAAAGGCTGAATAGGTTCCTTGCAAGCCGAACAGATCCCTATAAGGGATGCTTTGGATAGATGGTCCAGATAAAGAAGAAGATAAAGTACCATATTGGATAGATAAAGTCGGACAGATGATTGGATACCAAATTTATGATTTGGTGCAGAAAGAGATGAAGATACCAAGAATCTGGCCATGCCGAATAGATATTCCTGGAATTGTGAAGCTTGTGGGGGACTCAAGACTTTGCCTATACAAAGGGCTTTGTATTCTCACATTATGTTATGTTGTCCATATTAGTTTGTATTTAATGTCATATTCTCAATACAATAACAACCGCCCTAGTTTAATTCACATTACTATCCAGTTACTGTTCAGACATAGAATTTTCGGCATTGTAATACAAGAACATGTTGATCGTATACGATATATGCTATACACACATTCTCTGTATCTCAATAATTCTAGCAAGCTTTAATAACCTACTTTCTCATATGAAGGCATTAATTTCTTACATTAATCAATATAGGAACAGTCCAATATTACAAGACTAACATCTCAAAACACATTTGAATCTTAACTCGTCAATTCCATTTCTAAACATAATACACATTGTCACTTTAGAACTCAACCATTACAACCCCTAAACTCAACATTCATTAAAAAAACCAAAACAAATCCCTTCCATTCTTAAAAAAGAACAAAACTTTATTTCCCAAAGCAATGCTACCACCATTTCAAATGCAAAACTGATACCAATTTCGGTTACTAACACCAACAAGTTACAAACTTTAATCTAATACAATCCAATCCCAGATCTTTTTCCTCAAAATGATCATACCCATATCAAATTTCACAACTTTCCAATTACCCAATTCACCATTTCAACTAAAACAATATATATTTATACATATACAGATATTTATATATTAATCATATCTAAAAAGCTAAATTTAGGCAAGATTTTGAAGGGTTGTAATATTTACCTTCTGTTCAATCTCAGGGACCTTCAATACTTTCAAATTCACCTCTCTTTTTCTGAAATTGAGGAAATTTGGTATAAAAATGATAGATATAGAAAAAAATGTATATATCAATATTTACAAAAGATGGAAAGTTTGTGCTTACATCTCACGGACAGTTTGATCGATCACCTTCATGAAATCCATGTTTTGATTTGTGGGTAATTTAAGAATTTAATGGAATTTGGGGATTTTTGTAAACCGGGAAAAAATGGGATCTGTGACGATAATCAGGGGAGGTAGGATATAGAGATAGATCTATGTAAGGTATTTTTTGTAGTTCAGACTATGAAAACCTTTTGAGATTAATTTAAACATTAAACACTTTTTGATTTTTCAATCTTATAATTTTAATGTTAAAACTAGTTATTTCATTAGTGCGTTGTCACGGAATTTGTTTGTTACACGGTTAAATGTTTTGGACCCAAATTTCTATCAAATATGAACCAAAATTTCTTTTTAAAAAAATTAAATATATATATCAATAATAAATAATGTAAAGAATAATAAAATGTATAAACATAAACATAACTATATAAATGTTTTAAATGTTATATGAATAATAATGATAAAAGTTATTATATATAATTAAAATGTTATATATATTAAAAATACCGATGAAAATAATCAAAATCAAATGTTTAAAAGTAAAACCGTAACTGTATGAAATTTGTTTGTTTGATGAAAACATGCGAACTCAAAGGTTTAGTGTCAATAAAATGAAACGAAAACTGTGATGCGCAGCAAAGGTTAAAAAACAGAGACTTTAAAGCGTTAAAAAAAATGTTGGTAAAAAATATCATGTGCTATTTTCATGCATAAAAATTTGAAATTCATATAGTTTTTAGTATATATATAATTATTAACTAGATGGTACCCGGTCAATGCGACATTGATGGGATGGGCATTGACGAAGTTAACGGTAGCGGTGTGGTTATTAATGTAAAGATAAGTTTGATGTAAAATTGTAACACCCGTGGTTTAGATTTGTTAACATTCTTGTGATTTGGAAGCAAACGTGACTAACTTTCTTAGCGGGAATCAATAATCGTAATCGTTGTAAACACTTATTTAAGGAAACTATTTGTGTTGCTTAATGTGGAGCAAAAATATGGTGCCGGGAGTTTAGTAATCAAATTATAAAGAATATAGATTCTTAAATTGGTCAACTAGTAAAATGTTTAAGGATAATAATAACAATAGTAATAATAATGAAGTTATTAAAATTTAGGAACATTTATAAGAACACTCAAAATTCCTCTTGTCTTTCCCTTCTCTATATAAATTCATGAGAACACTCAATTAGGAGAAAGTCCAAAACACACAATACTCAAAATCACAAAATATCCTCTCAAAAACTTTCAAATCTCATAAGAACACACAAATACTTTTTCTCTTGTATTCTATAAATTTAGCAACAAAACATCACTATATTCATCATCCATTTCATATTCTTGAGTCAAAAGTATAAAACTTTTGTATTTTCTTTTCCTATAAAATTTGTGATCTTAACAAGATCTACAAACTTTCCATTATCAAGTTTCTAACTTTTTACTACCAAAAGTTTAACATACATCTATTTTATCTAGATCCAAAGTTGTTTGTGTTTTTGTAAACAAAGTGTCCATTTTTTTTGTTGTTGATGATTTAGTAACTTTTCTCAAACTTTCTTACCAAATGGGTCATGTATATATAGCCCGTTTTAGAGTTCAAAAGCTTAATACTGTTTTTCTATACTAATGAGGAATGTAAAAGTACAACCCCGGTTTCAAAAACTAACAATGATTTTGAAGATAGATGTTTTGATAATTCTTATGGAAGAACACACAAATTTGATCAAGAACACTCAAATCTGGAAAACACTCAAATGCTCAGAAACTCTCAAATGCTCAGAAACACTTAAATCCTCGTAAACATGCAAATCCTCAAAAACTCTTAAATGCTCATAAGCACTCAAATCCTCAGAAACACTCAAATCCTCGAAAACACTCAAATGCTCAGAAACACTCAAAATGGTTAGAACACTCAAACGGGCAGAACACTCAAATGGTCAAAACTCTCAAAAGGGTCAAACACGCAAAACTTGTGAACGTTAGACAAACCTCGTAAGATTGGAGAATTGTTGATACTCGTGGATACTCTGCTTGACGTTATTATGTGTTTAGCTATCAGACGAGCATCAGGTGAGTTTCGTAGTCCTCTTTTTACATGTTTTCATGGGGCTGAAAGGATACAAACTATTTTCTGGTAAAACGTGTTTATTTGATTCTATATGGTATTGTAGCAACCTAATTTTAGATACACGTATGATTACATATTTTGGATACTTAAATGTTTTTATGTGTCGTAAATGTTATTCAGCCATGGCTATTAGACTATTGTATGATGTTGTATTCATTCTTTGAGGATTTTAGCCAGGTCATGTCTATGACCGTAAGGGCATGCATTGTTATTCATACTAGCCAGACCATTTTTATGACTGTAAGGACACACATTGTTATTCATACTAGCCAGGTCATTTCTAAGACTGTGAGGGCACACATTGATATTCATTATAGCCAGGTCATGTTTATGACTATAAGGGCACGCATTGGTATTCGCTGGTTGCTATGTGCACCACACTAGCCAGGTCATTGTTATGACTGTAAGGGCATGCTATGTATTCATGCTATGTATATCGTAAGTAGGTCTATAGCCATATCACACCATGTTATTCGCGTAATCATATTGGACGACATCAAACTTATTTATTCAAATGATTAATTTATTCAAGTGGTCACTCAAAGAAACTATTTGTGATTCAAATGAGGATTTCAAACATACAAACAAGATTTCAAACCTATGAACTCACCAACCTTTGTGTTGACTCTTTTAAGTATTCCTTTCAGGTAATCAAGTTAAACGTGGCTAGGATGGTGGCATGAGACTAGTAGCGGACTTCAGGCTTAGGACTTGGAGGGTTGCATGCTTTTCAATGTGCTAGTAGGCATTATGCCTAATCGTTTCCCCTGCGTGGGAACTTATTTTATGATTTATTTGAATGCCTTGTTGAACTTATGTTTATGTTTTGCTTGTTTGAACTATGTACCTGACTATTCATGGTTAACCTATGCACTCATTTAGTTCTTCCTATGTAACATCCATGTGCGCGTGTGTTTTATCTTGCACCCTGAGTTTTTTTTGCCTTAGTCGGGGTGTGACAAAAATTGTAGTTATTTTAGGTTGAGGAACAAATGTTATACAAGATTTCATTAGGGGTAAATTATAGATAAGTTAGATGAAAATTTACATAAAATAGGACTTATAGTTTAAATAGATGGAAATTAAAATGAATTGAGAACGTTGCTAATGGGTTAAAAACCCCAGCGACATTCTGAAGTCCTGCAATGATGCTTGGATCTCGGAAGATCAGGGTTCGAGTCTAAGCAGACTAGGTTTTACCTCCAATTTAACGTCGTGCATTCTGTAGAGGTTAAATTGGTGAGTTTTCCCTCCCATGTGGTCTCTGACTTTGTGGATCGGTCGCTAGTGACTGCCTGCCCGTATGATTATAACTGTTAGCCGTCCCGTGACACGAACGTTTAAAAAAATTGAGAATGTTAGAAATTAAAAATATTTTAGATTTTTTTAAAATAAAGTTCAAAAGGAAAAGGGTTTTCATATTTGAATATATGTCATATGACTCATATTTGAGTGATTATTAGTTTTCAATTTTTCAAAGTACTCGTATAAAAGCATATGAATACATATAGTTCAATATGATTATTAAACTATGAATACTTGTCGTATGAATACATGTTATATAAATACGTTAATTTTATCATATGAAGTTTAAACCACTTATTTATGATAAATTCGAGATAATAGCTAAAATTTACAAAAAAGGAAAACGATACATATCATTACACTTCACATAAGTTAAAGGGTTTGTTTGTTTATTTATTCAATAACTGACAATAATTGACTGAATGGAGAAAATGACTGAATAGAAACATAATGTCTGTATGGATTAAGTCAGTATAATTGTTTTTTTACTCATTAAGTTAATAACAAACATATTTGCAATCAAGATTAAGTCATGACTTTTTAATTAAGACATTATCAAACACAGCTTTAAAATGTCTCATGATAGGTGAAAATGGATAGTAAAATGATAGTGCATAAAAATGGACAATTTGATTGAATAACATTATTCAAGTACACAAACTTAAAGATATAACTGACAATCAAGTGCACTTGTTATCAGTTTTGACGTCTCAATCAAGACTTGTACTAGTATTTTGTGGAGGTGATAAATCGTTCACCATTATACAAACACATACATGTTTAATACACATAGGAACTGTGGGTGGCGGGCAGTGAAGCAAAAAACACTCTATGACGTTATCACATAGAAAATCTTTTGCGAGCGAAAGTTGAGCAAAGTTCATCATACCTATAAATAAATGAAAACTGACATTTTAATATGGTCAAGTATAAGTGAACGTAATAAAAAAGAAAGTTAAAATGATTACCAGAAAGGAAAACAACAAATACGAATAGAGTTCGAAAGTTTTAAAGAAGTCATCTTCGTATCTGTTGCAAATAAGTTATAATTTTTATTTGTTCGTGTAATACTTCAATTCATATGAGATTATGCATGAGTCCCTTTATCGAACTTATAAGCGAAGAGAAATGATCCATACACAATCATTTTTAGCCATACACAACACTGTATGCATTATACAGTTGTACAGTACAATTATGTAATGCAATAAATGCATATATTGTTGTGTATGGCAAAAACATGTTGTCTAAGGATCACCTCTCATAAGCGAATCCCTATCTGTCATTTTGTTATCTTGCATTTAATAACTTTATGAGTTTTTAAGACACAAACATTTTTGAGATTTTATTGCAATCAATGTTGGTAATTAATTTTTTGATACTATATATTCGCAATAATTAAATTAAGATTTTTACTATTTTATAATATTTATACTATTTAATGAAAAAACACCATCTTATTTTTAAAGTATTGAAAAAAGGGAAATAATCTCTACACAACACAATTTTATCATACACAACAATATATGCATTAAAAGGTTGTACAGTACAACTGTCTGATGCATGTATTGTTGTGTATGGCAAAATTGTGTTGTGTAGGGATCACCTCCCATTGAAAAATTATGTAATATCTTTACTTAATACTCTTTAAAATATTTTCATTTACACTACTCCTTAACATTAATGATTAAATTACATTATTGTTTTTTTATCATTTAAAATATCTCTATTAACTCTTTGTACCAATTACTTTTACATCAATTATACACAATTTAACGTCGCCTCCACCACCAGCATTTGTCACCACCACCACACGGTCGCTGCTACGACCATCACCGCATTGCACGGATATCATGCTAGTAATAATAAAAGTTAATTACATGTAGTTTTTGTTTTTAATTATTAATATATAAAAAAAGAAAAAATTTAGACCTTAGATGAAGTTTAAGTTTCAATTACAGCAATTAGATCAAAATAATGATATTATATATATATTTTTTAACTTTTTAAATCTCATTTTAATTTAACAAACTCATATATGATCATTAATTATGAAAATAGTTTTAACAATTTATACTTATAGAAAGTAATTATTTTAATAGATTAATTATGAAAAATATTTTCTAAATTTTCTTATTATCTTTTTTAAAATCATTTTTCTGATTGTTTTCCTTTATAACACTTCTTTTTGTTTATGTCGTATTTCTTATCAAATATGGCTTTATGTAAATTTTGAATCATAAGATGTGATAATTATTGGTTATAAGTATTTAATCTTACGATATTTAGATAAAAATGTATATGGTGCCTAAACTATTAAAAAAAACTAAAAATTATAAAAATGACAGCTATCATTTTTTTCGACATCTTTTATTATGTTTATTAAATTAAGATATTATAACATGACATTATTTATATATATATTTATGTATTACGCGTGATTTATTAATATAGTAAATTTACTATAAGTATGTTGCGCGATGTAGCGGAAAATAAACGGTCTTTTTGACCAAATATCTTTCTACGTTTTTCCTATTTGTTGGCTTAGAACTAACGGGACAAATGTAGTTTAGATTATAAAAGCAGAAATTCTCACGTAATAAATAGTAAATTAACTAGATTTTAGACCCGTGTCCAACACTAGACACAAGATTTACGATATCAACAATATTAGATCTCCATACATTTAAGTCATAAAAGCTTACAATTTTAAAAAAAACACGGTTTTAAGTGTTATATTTTGCAAGTTGTAGTACAATAATCATAGGTTCCTCACTGTCATTATTAGCCTAGACATATTGATGAAATTGTTTGCCGTAGTCATTCCACAAGGCACATGCTATATATAATAATTTCTCCATTATAGAATATTTTGAAACAGATGTACTCATAATGTGGTATTATTAAAAAAAAAATAATTAAGAATTAAAATATAAACATATTTGTGATCCTGTACTTGACACTCAAGTATATTTATTTAATCATGATGCACGTTCATAACACGCGTATGTTTATTTTCAATCATTTGTTCTATAATAATATGATAACAATTAGGATTGTTTTTATATTATTTGATAACGATTAGGACTCTTCTAATATTTGTTAATAAGTCATTAGGTTTTCAAATTATTTTTTGTAGAAAATATTTCATATGTTAAATTTTTTTTGTTTAATTAAATGATTGTAAATTTTAAAAAATTCTTTGGCTAAAAATAAATATAAATGAACTATTCAGGGCTAAAAAGTGTAAATTATTGATGGAAACAAAAAAGTGTAAATTAATGAGATTTTTTCTACAAATTAATATAAATATTAATATAATAATATATTTGGATAATGATTATTATAATTTTTAATTTGTAGTTTATCTAAATAATGACATCATCAAAAGTCATTTTGATGAAATCGAACGATGTGATTGGTTAATTAGTCATTAGTTCAACTGTCTTATAGTATATATTAAGATAAGATTAAGATTAAAATTGGGCGAGCACACAAAATAGTAAGATATTGTATGTAACTTACTTTTAATTTTTTCAAGAGGTATTGGAATATAATAGCTTCTGATTTTGTGGATATTTTTAGTTAGTCTGGCGCGATCTATCAAGGATGTAACTCTCATACCGAAGATCGCTGATCCCGAAAACCTAAACGACTATAGACCTATTACTTTTGGTGGGGGTGATTATCAAAGTGATTTCTAAAGTCCTTAGTGTGCGGTTAAAAAAGGTCTTGGGTTCGAACTCTCAAACAGCTTTTCTATGTGATCGAATGATTTTGGATGGACCTTTTTGATTTTGAACGAGCTAGTTTCGCGATTGGGTATTTGCAGCTTTTATAGCGTATCGCATCACCAGTAGTAAAGAATGGCAGATTGGGTATTTGCAGGTTGAAGGACTCGAACATAGCCTTACTTGCAAAAGTGGATTTGGCGATATCGAAAAGAAGATGGAGAAAGGTGATCGACTCTTTACACGGGTCATGTAGGGGTTGGAATTCGGTCTCAGTCAATAAGTCTTTGTGAGTGTTTGGAACTCCGATCCATAGTTCGTAAAGTCGATAAATGTAAAGTGGGAGGTAACAATTTGAATACAATGTTCAAAGGAGTATGTACGTGGAAGAGGAGATCGCATTCGCTTTTGGTTAGACTGATCTTGGGTCAATAACTCTTGTTTAAAAGATGAATTTCCTGTAATCTATCTTTAGTATGGAGACTGAGAAAAAATGTCTTGTTTAAGATCGTTTTTGCTTGGAAACTAAAAGATTCATAGGCTAACTCTAACTGGTACTCGACGCCTCTTTCCCTTGAGGCTCTTCAAGAATGGCTTTGATTTCCTTCAGGGTAATGCAAATGCAGATTATAGTAGTCGTTTCATCTTTAAATGGGCTCCCGGAGTACACTTAACACCCCTTGTAACCCTTGAAATTATATTTTTCCCTTATAATACTTGACACCCCATATAAATTAACTAAGAAACTTTATCCTTTTTTTTTCTATAATTTGAAATTATACTATTTCTCTATTGGCGTTTTTTTTAGTGACACATGTATCTTTGTTTTACTCCGTATTAAACATAAATAATATTTAGTTTTCTTTTTGTTAGAGGTTTGCATTATATATTTTTTTTTATAACTACATTGTTGATGTTTATATTTTATTATTTATTTGATCTTATGTTAGACTTTTATTATAAATAAATATAAAGTTTATTATAAATATAATGATTTATTAATATAAATAATTATGAGTCAACCGTGCAACACGCACGATTATTATCACTAGTAATAATAAAAATAACAATAGTGTGTCAGATTTCATTAGCTTTGAGCCTATTCGTATATAATTGTAAATTAGCTTTGTCATATGAAGTTTATCGATTTATTTAAGTTGAAGTCGAGATAATAGCTAAAAGAACAACAACAACAACAAAAATGATACAAAGCGTTACCCTTAACTTCTTTTTTTTTTTTTTTGACTTAAACATGTCATGCGATAGCCGAAAATGGATAGATAGCAAAGTGATAATCCATAGATAAATATGCCAAATGTAGATTTTATTTTTTCTGACATGTATTATAATAAAAAACTGATCGAACAAGTACACAAACTAGAGATACAATAATCATGGGCATTTTGATGTCTTAACCAATTAGACTAGGAGTCGATCGATGGTGGTGCTAAATCATTTGCCCCTACACAAATACAAGTGTGGTTAATACAGAAAGGAAATGTGAGTCGTGGGCAAAACGAATACATTCTTTGACGTCATTACATGAAGGAAAGTCATCCGCGATGAAACTTGGGGAAATAAGTTCATTTTTAATACAGTAATATTTATACAGTCACATAAAATTAAATAAAGCTAAATTGATTAATTACCATAAAGCAAAATAATAAATATAAAGAGAGTTGAATATTTTGAAGAAATCATAGCCATGATATTGTTGCAGATAAATTGTAAAGTCTATTAATTTGTTTGTGAATTACTTCGAATGATTTATATTGAACTTTTGAGTCACTGTTCTATTAAACCTTATTTATAGGCAAATTCCTTTTTGTCATTTAATTCCACCATTTGCAATTAATAATTTTTTATAATTTTTCAACAAACATTTATGAAGGGTTAAGTGATAAAATTTTTAAAAAGTTTTAAGTTATACCATATCATAAGGGAAATGATATCGTATCATCTTTTTGATTATTTTACTATACTGTATAATATTTAAAGCATACTGTACAAGGATTTAATACATAAATTTGATAAATTAATTAAAAGAAATGGTACCATTATCATTCCCCATATCATAACCACTGGGTTAAACCTCAGTGGTCAGATGAAACTTAGGGAAATAAGTTCATCAAACCTGCATTCAAAACAAATAAAAACGAAAATCTTAATAATATTTATACAGTTATACACATGGTAAAGTAGAAACGGATATTCAACAAGTGATTAATTACTCGAAAGAAAAAAACCAAATATAAAGAGAGTTGAATATTTCGAAGAAATCATAGCCATGATATTGTTGGAGTCTTGCAGATAAATTATAAAGTCCATTTGTTTGTGATTTACTTCGATTTATATTGAAATTTTGAGTCACTGTTTCTATTGAACTTTATTTATAGGCGAATTTCTCTTTTGTCATTTTGTCATTTCCATCATTTTTGCAATTAATAAACTTTAAATATTTTTTTAACATTTATGAAATTATAATAAATGAATGAGGATTTTCTTTTACCATGCCCTTTCAATGATAAAATTCTTAAAAAGTTTTATAGTTAATTATACCATATCATTGCAACATGAGATTCTTTACACTACTTCTTATAAACTCATCATCACTATGTATAAACCTCTCAAAAGTTGATAACATGTTTCATGGTAGTCAAATATAAATACATTATTGGAATTTATAATTTGAATTTTTTAAAATTTTTGGACGATTTCATTTTGCATAAGCTTAAAATAAGTATACACTATGGTTTAAAAGAAAAACATCAAGGACTTCTTCATCATTTTTAAACCTTCTTATAAACTCATCATTAAAGATAATGCTTAATCGTGCATGCCACATGATAGATAGAAAATATAAAGGATAGTCCATAAATACGATCTATTATGCTAAATGTAGTTTTAATTTTTATTTGATTGTATTAAAATACAACCGGGGCGACAATTGATTCAAGTACACAAACTTAAAGATATAACTGAAAATCATGGTGCACTTATTGTCAATTTTGACGTCTTAATCAAGACGAGCCGGTGGAGGTGCTAAATCATTCGCCCTTATACAAACACAATGATGTTTAATACATAGAGGAATTGAGATGATCGGGCAATAACTTGGATAACAATCTTTGACACTTTTACATGGAGGATAATCATCCGCAAGCGAAACTTGGTGAAAATTTGCCAGACCTACAAAACAAATGAGAACGACATTCTTAATTTGGTTAAAATATACAAACGTGTCTACATAAACAAGGCTTAGAGAAGTTAAAAGAACGAAATTAATACCCGAAATGAAAATAACCAAGATAAAAATGCTTGGAAGTTTGGAAAAAGTCATCATTATGTTTGTTGCAAATAAATTAAAATTTCTGTATGCTTGAGAATTAGTTCAATCTCATATGTGACTCTGAGTCATTTCGATTGAACTTTATAGACCAACTTTATATTACTTTTTTACTTTTTATTTCCATCATCTAGCATTCAATAAGTCTTTACGAGTCTTTCATATACAAAACATCAATTACAATGAACAAAGTAAATGCATGTCGCATGATCATTCTTATTTATTACTCTCTCCGTCCCATATTAAGTGTCATAATTGTAAATATTTTTGTTTGTATTATATAAAACTTGATATAACATATATAAATTGATTGGTACTTTTAATTGGCATAACTTTTATCAACTAATATATAACACAAACAAAAATATTTACGGTTAAAGTCGGAAGAAAAAGACTTGACGAGTCAAAAAATGACAATTAAAATGGGACGGAGGGAGTATGTAAATAGTCTTTTAGTCTCATCCGCTAAACGGGTAGTCTCAATATATATATATTAAAGGGAATCAAAATGATAACATGTGTTAGATGATGATTAACATGTATTTGGTTCAAATCTTCAATTTGAACCAACGTTGTATTTTTTTTCATCTAACAAAAAATAATAAAATATATGTCATATTCTAAATTTAAAAAGATAGATGTAAATATCAAGCAAAATAAATTTAAAAGAATAAGACATTTTCCAAGAAAAATAAGGCATGACTACAATTGAATAAAATATATTAAAAGAGTTAAAAATAACAATAACATAATAATTTAATATCAAATAATTAATGAACAAAAATAAAAAAAATACCAAAAGTTAAATTAAAGTGACACACAAAAAAATGTATGTTTCTTTTGTTGAGAAGTTAGGGTCCGTTTAGTTGGGGAACACAACCATTGTTTTTCATTTTTGTTTTCCAAAAAAACATGAAAAACAGAAAATGCGTTCAAATCATAGTTTTCCAAAAATGTTTTTCATGTAAAATAGAAAACACTGTTTTTCACTTTTCTATGGAAAATTAGAAAACACTTATTTTTATTGTTTTCCATTTTCTAAATTTTGAAAACCTCACATTGTTTTCCATTTTCTATTTTTGAACGCGTTTTCAAAATTTTCATTTGTTTTCTAGAGAGGGAAAACTATTTTCATTTTCTAGAAAACTAAAAATGGAAAACTATAAAACATTTTTCGTAACTAAACGCGTCCTAGGGTTTATGTTTTTAAAATAAAACCTCTTTAAATATGGCTTTATTTCTATGCAGATGGCTAAACTTGAATCGGAAACATTTAAATATATTTGGACGTGCTGAGTCCATTCACCTTTTACAAGTTTGCTTACAAATTGCAGAAGATGGCAAGGCCAACACCTTGTTATCCCGAGTGTTTTTTACGTAACCACATGATGGTCTATTGGGAGTACTATACATGGGGAGACTGGCTATGAGGACTGTGCAATTCGCAATGACGACTTATACGAGGTTGTTTATCAGACCGACAAAAAGTGGTGTGAAGTGAGAGGCTATGCAGGGGATGGAGACAAACTCATTAGGGTTGGTCTTAATCCCCTACATAGCCTCTCGCTTCCCACCACTTTCCGTCATCAGATATGCAACCTGGTACAAGTTGTCATTCCGAATCACCGTCCTGATAGTCACTCTTTCCTGTGTATAATAATCACAATACATCATCATGTGGTCACTAGAAAACACCCGGGATACCAGAGTGTCGGCCTTGCCATCTTCCGCAATTTGTAAGCAAGCTTGTAAAAGGTGAAATGAACTCACTACGTCGAAATTAAATTTAAATATTTCTGGTTCAAGTTTTTAGCCATATTTGTAGATATAAGCCATATTTATATATAGTAATGCGATCAGGTGCGAACTCCAACACGCACGAGAACGGTGAGAACCTAGGAAAAGGTTCATGTAAGAACAATTTGAATTGGAAGAACCATAAAAACTTATAAATTTTAACTTGATGTTCATATGTAAATGTATACTTGAACAAATTCGTTCATATATGAACATATCAGGTTATATTTAATACTATTCATGTTTATATGTAAACCGTTATCATATGGACCTCACAACACACACACACATACATGTGTTTGTGAGTTTGTGTGTATGTAGAGAGAAAGGGAGAGAGAAAGCGAGTGAGCAAAGAGTTTCATTGTTTCACAATTGTGTATTTATAAAAAGAATGAGAGTTTGCCATTTAGCCTTTAGGTACAAATGTGAATATATATTACATGTACAGAGATATTGACGTGGAGTGTTTTCATTGGAAGGTGTGGATTTTACTTGGATGTTCTATAGATAAGATCAACTTTCTATAAAAATAAAATATGTAAAAGAGAAAATGGTGGTGGGTCATTGTTGTAGAACACCTCAATCAAACCAACTCTTTTTTCAACTCAATTTGTGTCTTTTATTATATTTATCATCTAAGTTCTAATCAATCACACTAACTTAAATATAAATATCATACTTATGCTTTTAATATATATTCCTTTATATTTTATAGTCTTTGTTATAACGTTGTTATATCTCCGCGAAATAAAATTTATCCTAGAAGGTGGTCGGCCCTCGAGTGACTTTCGAGCACTAATTACCCGTAGCAAGAGGTCCAACAACCGTCCAACCATCTTTTTTCTGGCAATCGAATACAAGTCCACCAGACTTTGTGATGACATTTGACCAACAAATCCAGCACCTAAAGGTATGGCTTTCAAATTGTCTAAACATAATTATACCAAAAAAACAAGAATTACCACCAACATAATCAGTGGCATTTTTTAGAAAACTTGGATACTTTTCATACAGAATTATACATCTTCAACTACACCGAAGAAATCTCAAAAGAAGTAAATAATCTAACGATATCGTGATGGTTCCTTTTCTAGATCGGGTTGGATATGGATCTCCAAATCCCAAGCATCTGCAAGTACAAAAATCATGAAATCCAAAGAACAATTTGTACCAAGACTATATATTTTCAAAGTCACTCATGTATACAAAAAACTTATTCTAAACCATAAACCTTGGCCTCTCATTATCAATGAAGTCCACGATAGAAATTTCCCTAATATCAACAATTAACGTCATCATCATAAAAATAAATAAATATCATAACATTATCAAGAACAAACATATAATAGGAAAAAAAAAAACAATGAAAAACTCATAAAATTTCCCTAATACCTTGCAAAAAAGTCTTGCCTTTTTTTCAATATATTCAAGCAAATAACAGGAGTCATACATATTAACATATGTATACACCTCTATTCCTTGCTTTGATCGGCCCAGCAGCAACAGGATACCCATGAAATTGTTGGCTTGTTGCAACTTGTTATTGGGCCATGAGAACAAGTCCAAAAAATGGGCGATATACAATGGAGCTAATAGCCTATCACTGCATGACTTTTAGTTTTCCACGAAGGCAAAAGTTGAAGATAGAGGTGCAAATACCAGTTAATCGGTTCTGGTTATTTTTTTTAGTAACCGTAACCGGTTATTTTTTTTAAAAAAAATTAACCGGTACCGGTTAATAAACAGTTTTCATACCTAAAATCAAGAACCGATGTAATCGGTTTAGGTTAATAAAAACCGGCCCGATTAACCTATTTGGGTTTTTTTTTAACCGCTCACCTCTTAGACCAGATACTTGAAATCTTGAGACTGCCAAACGACCCAGCCATAGCCCAACAACAAAATTAACCCATCCAACCCATTAATATGTAATCTATTTAAAAATAAGAAATACAACTACTAAAGCTATCAGGGATCGATCGACTTTCATTGATTTTATAATTCAAGAATTGGGGATTTAGGTTTTTAGGGTTCTTCAAATATGCAGCCACCAGTCCACCACCATCGATTCAATTGTCTTTCCCCAAATCTACAAATCAACACAAATAATAATCTCTTCATAAAATCAATAAATCTCATTCTCCAATCAATCATTTTCTTTCGCTTCTCTTCATAAAATCAACACAAATAAACACAAAAACAGAACCGAAAATCATGGCTACCTCATAAAACTGTCCATGTTAGTTTTTGCTACTGCTACTGCTAGATTTCGAAATCGAGGGTTTATAAAACTGTCCAGGTGATGCTACTGCAATGGTAATCATTGAGTGTATATATATAATATGTATATTAATATGTGATTTAGGAAATAAATCGATTAACCGATTATTATATGGGATAATTAACCGGTTATAGGTTAATCGGGTAATAATCGGTTTGTGTTTTGGAATTGGTAATCGATCAGGAACCGACGGTTATTGATAACCTATAATCGGTTTGTACGGAGTCGGTTCCTAACTGGTTAGGACAACCGGTTTTCCTTCGGGTCGGTTAGGTTAACCGGTTTTTTTGTGCATCTCTAGTTGAAGAGTTCAATAAATCCAAGAAACTAGATTATACCGACCACTATCAATTTATCAAATAACAATCATCTAAGCTACAAAAAATAATCATCAAACCAAATCATTTGAACGATAGTTGACATGTAATAGAACAGAAGTCGTAATAGGTTTGTACATTCAATATGTGGAATGACATAAAATTTCTACATCATGGAATTATACTCAAAGATGCATTCAAAAATATCTTGTCAATAGTATTGGCCTTTCATGATAAGCTAACGTTCTTGTACCTTTACAAGGAATCTAAAACATATATATTTTTTTCTTTTGAATTTGACCAATTTTTGGGATCATCTACTCCTATCCACAAATATGGATGTAAATAGTCAACGTCTTTTGATAACAAAGATATATTGTTGTCCACTAGGTTTGTATATTGATCATCTTACTTATTAAAACATCAACATTTGATAACCGTCATAAGTCTGAATTCTGAAACAACTAATGAATATAACTAGGCTGTACGTACCGATGGGGTTTCTTCAAATTTTAGTGACCCTACCGTTGATGTATTTATCTATTTTTGTTTCTATAACTTTTTACTATATAATTATGTGATTTTCAAAAATTAATTAAATAGAATCGAAATGAATTAGAGAATCTCGTTGATTAGAATCGTCAACATCCGAAACCTTTTTACAAGTGGTTTACATTCTAATCATATTAGGCGTGTTCCTACAGTTATGAGTTATATCAACTCACATATAGAATATACTTATAGTTTATAAAACTTATGTTTCATGCAAACTATTAAAATTTGGCCCCGCAACGCTTACTCGTATGTTGAAAAAGTTGCATTATTATAGTGTAACAACATTGAACCTTCAACCGTCTAATTAAAAATTATTATGTCATTGATAAGTTTGTTTAAAATATATATTTAATTTATTAAAGGGCAACATCACATTAGGTTTATGCTAATTGTGGGGTTTCAGTTATTATGATTAGACTTTGTTATTGATAATTTGTCCTTATATATGTTAGCTAAAAACTTTGATATATGAATTACGTACTTGTCAAAAGTCAATACTATAAACACTTTTAAAAATTTATAGTAGCGAATACATATATTTTATAAGTGTAGAAAAACCAAAAATCAAAAATGAAAGAAAAAAAATATAATAAAACTTTCCAATATATTCGTTAAAAATCCAAAAGAAAAAGAGTTTGATAAAAAAATAGTATTGGTATGTGGTACATCATGCTATGGGATATGACAACGAAAAGTTGCAATATATTGGTTGAACTCAAAAAGAAAAAAATGTGCGAAAACCGATAAGTAACCGGTGTTTGAAAACCCAAATGGGATGCGCTGTGGCAAAATTCAATTAATGGTTCAGGATGTGTAGAGGACAAATAGTAGCTCGCTACATAGGTGATTACTATTCATCATTTAGTAGACGAATAGTAACTCGTCACACCGGTGATTACTATTCATCCTTCCATTTTTTTAATATATAGATATAATATAATAGATAAAAAGAAAATTATCTGTCATGAATTTCCCAAAGTAATAGCTGATTTAAAAGTTGTAATTGAATTTCATTTTGGAAAGGTTTACGCATATTATAAAACTATTAACCATTTCATTGGAAGCACTCTTTTTTTTTATAATATTTCACTTAATGCTTCTTCCAACAATAACATATTTTTTATCTTTTTCTCACTGTTATATCGACGCCACATTATCTATTTCTCATTTTCACATCTCATAATACGTTGCTGCCAACAATACTTATTCTTCACTTTTTTCTCACAATTTTATTATTTCCAATTAATTAAATACAAAATAAAACATTTTACTCATTTATCAAATAAATCATTTATCAAATAAATTTTTATTATTATAAAAATAAAACATTACATCATTGTAAAAAAATTACTATAAGTAAAAACAGTTACATTAATGAAAAAAACTTTACATTTAAAAATTATATAAATAAAAAAGACATTACACTAACTAAAAAAACCATTAGGTTGTTTGATAGGGGTCTAAATGTATACGACTTGAGTCTAGCAAAGTTGATGGTGTACCCTTTTATCGTGTAATTTCATAATTATACTCTAGGCTACAAGTTTTTGTTTTGCGGTGCAGATGAATCATTAGTCGGTGATAGATACGGATGATCATGTAAGTTTTCCCACAAAGTCGGCGACAAATATAGATGATCGAGTAATGGTTCTTAAAACTGATTTCGGGATACTTAAGTGAACCTGTCAATGTCCTAAGGTACAACAACCTAAGCGGTTAGTACTACTGGAGTGATATTAGCACCCGAAAATATACCTTCAAGAACGGAATGGAATGAATAGAAGGATAGGAAACTTGGTTGTGGATCCAATATGTTTTAGTTGTGTGTTTTTGATGAAGTCTAAGTGTCTTGATACAACCAACTTTAGTAAGTTAATAGGAGTGTTAGTGTAAGAAACTTGTTGGCTTGCATGATCACCACCAAGTGTTTCACTACTAGCTTAAGCAAGTGAAAAGTGCGCGACTAAAACGCCACATCGTCCACGGCCCCGGAGCACGGGCGCATGCTTCACAACCTCCTTACTAACTTGGGGTGTGACCACTTATAAGGAATTATTATTCTTTCAATATTCCTGTTTATAAGCACACTTAATATTTATACCATTAGCAATATAAGAAAAACTCACATTATTAAATATTAAACAATATACACTTCTAAGATTCCAATATAAGATATCCATTCATATTGATCAATTTATGTTTATATATTTCACCACATGAAAATTTCCAACACCATATACTTATCCATATCTAAGAAACCTCCACTTATCCATATTCCAATATAAGATATCCATTCATTGTTCTTACTGTGATCGAAAGTACACTGTTTACTTGGTTGTCCTATAAAATGGCTCGTATGGCAAGGGACCCTGACAATCTCCTGCTGCTTGACGTCAGATCCGTTAAGATGGTTAAAAAGTGAAAACCTTGTCAAAAAACCTTGTTATGCAAACAACAACTACTACAAAGCCGGATACTACTTAACTTACAGAGGGTTTTTATGCTTTTGTTAACTAATATTAGCGTTTGTTTAACTAATGGTTAGTATTTTATTTTACTATTTATAGAAATTTTATTATTTTTTAAATAATATGGAAATCATAAAAAATTAAAACAAAAATAAAATCAATCATTAAAATCAATCATTGGAAGTGTCACATGGCACAAGTCGCCCCCTACTTAAAAACCCACCCATTTCCACCTTTTTTGAGGGACAACTCTTTTTACCCCTCATGCCACATGACACAAGTTGTCTCTCCTCCCCTTCTTCCCACTCCTCTTAGGTCGCGTTTGGTTCACAGAATGTGATGGAATTGGAATTGAATTCCATTCCTTAGTGGGTTTGGTTGGTTAAAGATGGAGGAATCACATTCCGTTGGAATGTTAACATTCCTTCATTTGATGGAATTTCCATTCCTTGGAGATGGGGGAAGGAATTTCATTCCGTCCCTCACTCAAATCTTTAAAAAATCAAAAACATTCCGTCAAATTCCATTCTTTCAGATTCTAATTCCTTTGAAAGATTTCATTCCTTCCAAAAACATTCTTTAAACCAAACACGACCTTAGTCTTACAATTGTCTTGTTATGTGAATGACATTATATTAAGCTATTAATAAAAATAAACCAAAGTACACGATCACCATCATATATTCATATTCTATTGGTCGACTTGCCGTTTTATGTTTCACCCAAGTAAGGTTTAGAGAACATGACTTTAATTATTTCTTTTGTTATGATTAGATGAGTCTAAAGTTATTAAAACAATTAAATATAATGGTGACAACGAGCAAGGTTTCAACTGGAAGCTTACGCTGCTACACCTCAGATCGATATATATGTCCTTCAACTGAATCTTTGAGTTGCCCTCTTTCTTTTCTTTATTCTTAATTTTTTAATTAACTTTTTCTTTATTCTTTAAAAAGAAAAAAATGGTATTCTTTAGGTTATGTTGCTAATTATTCTCTCCTAATATGATTTGTTTTAAAGTATATAAAACATCTTTAGCCTCCTTTTTTAAAAAAATTTTTGAGTATGTTTTGTTAAAAGAAATGATTTAAAGATTAATTTGAAAATCACTTTATGTAAAAGTTCAAGTTAATTAGCTGGTGACAGTTTGTGATTAAATTGAGCTAAAGGCGTTACTTAACAAGCAATATAAGCCAGGTTGTGTGTTTGAGAATTATTAAAATTTACACATAATATACGATGGAATTTGCACAATTACATCAAACAACAATGAACCAGCCAAACCGAATTGATTCGAGTTGGTCGAGTCGGCAACTTGGCATAACACATTTAACTTACAACATGTTGATGCTTTATTATTAATTTACATGCTAGTTATTATATTGTACATGTCAAGTTTAATGGGTAAATGTAAGTTAAATATATAAGTATGTAACGTTTTAGTTAATAAAATAATTTGTTCTTTCAGTTTAATATATAAGACCTAAGCATATTTTAGTAATTTAGTTAATCCCTCTCTCCTACGATCTTGCTATATAATTTCACGAAAACAATAAAAATACAACATAATGCACAGTGAATGACTCATAGCATTTGACTTTTGGAAGATGAGATCAAGATTCATATTCTAATGATTTTTAAATACTAACTATGCATAATTGATGTTTCGGCATCATCAAGTTGCGGTGTTTGAAATTTAAAGTTGCTTTTCGTATTAACTTTCAAATTATTGATATAATAATACTTTCTTTATCAAATACCAAAAAGTCACCACCTTCGATAGCTTATCATACATAAAATGTTCTAAAAAATATTATAACTTTACCATCTCTTGGAGGTTAACGGAGGACATATTACATATTGAACCATTTCCATACGTGGCCTAGTAGTCAGGTATTTTTACTTTTTCCCAAGAGGTTTTAGATTTTTATGTTTGAACCTTACTAAGTAAATATCTTGAATGGCCAAATAGAATTTTGAAAACGGTGTATGAGGTTTTTCGATTAAATCACATATATCTGAATCAAAGAGTTGTCTGGCCAAATAAGTATGTGTTAAGTATATGTTACATGTAACATATATAATAGATATATACAATACATAAATACAAAAGTGTGTCACACAAATATAAAATACAGATAGTTGTGGGTGAAGGGTCCCATCCCATGCCATTTGGTTTAGTATAAAGAGTGTGTTTTGAGAAGGCTGGCTTATTAATTATTACAAGTATATTGAAATGGGTATCTGCATATCCAAAGCATCTCCAGAGATTCATGAGATAGACTATGGTCATGAAAATGTTATTTATTACCAACATACTGTTTCTGATCAAAAGATTGGTTCCCTCCATACTCACCAAGGATCTAAAGGATTCAACCAAGATGCTGCTATTATTTACCAGGTTTGTTATCTCAATGCTAATTAAGTCTCTTTCATTTTTAAGTAACTTTTATTTGAACTTAACTTGGTCAAGCTATATATGCTTATGATTGAATGATATCATAAGTTGTAGGCTATGATCATTAAGTTACATGCACAATCTATACAATGTTCTTTTACTATATGCCATATGATTCAATAAGATGCCTTAGCTTCATATACCAAGAAATATTATGGTAACTTTTGTTAATATCTTAGACCGAATTAAATTTCATGAAATGAGGAGACAACTTGGCGCAACGTAAGAAATTGCTCCCACAAAGTTTTGACGTATAATGTACTTTTTGTTGGTAGAATAGGAAAAATATTGATATATTGATCCAATATGACAACATAAAAAAAGTTTATGTGCTAAAGTTTTTAAAATTTGCCTTTTCAAGTTTTATTTTTTAGTTTTAAACTAATTGATAAAATGATTAATTTTTCTTAATACTTTTTTTGTATGAAGGATTATGGTATGGATGATGGAGTATTTGGTGGGGTGTTTGATGGGCATGGCAGAAATGGCCAGATAGTGAGTAAATTTGTGAGGAACAGGTTGCCATCATTAATCATTAACCAAAGAAATGCTACCATGGCAAAGGGCAAAACCGTAAATGAACACGATGAATTTGAATCCAAAGATTTCCATATTTGGAAAGAAGCCTGTTGTAGTGCCTTCAAAGTCATGGACAAAGAGATTAAGCTTTTGGAACATATAGATTGTTCTTGTAGTGGCACAACTGCTGTTATTGTCATCAAGCAGGTACCATATCACAATCTTATCGTAAATTTAAGATACCCCAGATGCAGCGTTAGCTTATATAGAACAAGCTAACACTATGTCAAGGATATTAATTTTCAAATGGCATGAACTCATGAAGTGTAAACCGCTTGGTTTTGTTTGACAGGGTGAAGATCTGATTATTGCCAATCTTGGTGATTCTAGAGCAGTGCTAGGAACAATTGCTGAAAATGGAATTATGCCGGTGCAATTGACTACTGATCTTAAACCAAGTGTACCTTGTAAGTATTAGACTCTACAAACCTTTTATTAAAAATGTAGAATCTGAGCCTGAGCTAGGTTTCTGTTGTATGTGCTTTTATATGGACTAATGAATGATTTATTTTTTGTGCAGCCGAGGCAGATAGAATAAGGAAGTCAAATGGTAGGGTGATGGCACTAAAAGAAGAACCACATATAGATCGAGTGTGGTTGCCGTATCACGACTCACCAGGCCTAGCCATGTCTCGTGCTTTTGGGGACTTTGTCCTCAAAAGCCATGGGATTATAGCTGTTCCCGACGTTTCCTACCACCGATTGACCCCTAATGATCAGTTTCTAGTTCTTGCAAGTGATGGGGTAAGTCAAATATATCCACACTTACTAATTATTATAACTATAATGATAGGAAAATCAATAATTGATCTAGAATTTGGTGTTAACTAGTTATTAAGATAATTAAATATTGGTTAATGTGGGGAATGGGGAATATTAGAATGGGTTATAACAAGTCCTTGCATAACCTCACAGCTACATATACTTTCTAAGGTGATCATTGAACAATATTTTTTAATTATATATAAATTATCAGTTATATGAGAAATGAAAATAAAGACAAAACGAGCCAGCCGAATTCCAGTCTGACCTATACCTTTATACCCCTTACCAAATAAAAGGTGACAAGATGGATGGGTCAGACAGGTTGGGTTATGGGTCAATATGTGTCCTTTGTTAGTACATATTGAATAACAAATGCCTATAACATATATGAAAATCTATATCGCTATGATGTTTATATAAATCTTGTTAACCCTTTAACCAAAAGGTTGTGGGGTTCAAGTCGGTTATAGTCAAAATGTTTGGATCATTTTCCCTTTCAAAGTAATTGAATCTTTAAATTAACAATTTTGAACCATTCAAGCTGTTTTATATGTTCCTCTTTCTAGCTATTTTTATATATTGATCTGTCTGACCCTTTCAAAATAACACAAATCCACCCGTTTATAAGTAAATCTACCAAATGCCACCTCACCTCTCCCATTACTTAATCTACCAATTTGCTAGTTATAAACACAACTAAGATAATTGTCTTTATGCACTACCCGGTCAAGTGTTTACCTGACATCGATGAAAATTTTAGGTGTGGGATGTACTTAGCAACAACACAGTAGCATCAATCGTGTGGGGAGCAGAGAGCGAAGAATCAGCAGCAAAAGCAGTAGTCGTAGCAGCAATCGCTGCTTGGAAACAGAAGTTCCCTTCGTCAAAGAGGGATGACTGCTCTGTGATCTGCTTATTCTTACAAAAGAAATTGCAACAAGACTCGTATGATACAACTAAAGACGCATCTTTGTAGTACCTAACTGTCAAAAATTCTTTGATATACTTATGTAGTGGACCACAAAACAAGGAGACATACAAGGTCTTTTGCACTGATGCATATAAAACGTTGAGATAAATTTTTTCATGTATCTTGTTGGGGTGAAATAAGTTTGTTACTTGACTAATGGGGTGAATAGGTTGTACAACATATTTTCAATGTTTCAATAAGATTATACCATAAATACAACACGATAAATATCTTGAGATGGTCACGAAAAGGTTCTAAGAAACAGCCACAGGAATATCAGTCAGGCCGCATACATCAGAGAAAAATTGCTCGGACTTTCTCTGCTAGCCTGAAAAGGCACCCCTCTCTCTTTTTAATAAGTACAACAACAACAACAACAACAACAACAACAACAACAAAAATTCATAATTTTTATTAGACAGAACCTATATGAATAGAGTTTCATATTATAGTCAAATGTCAAACTGCAAAACCAATACATTAAATTCATGTAGTTTTAAATATTATACTCTGGTCCTTTTTTTTGGTAACATGGTATCTAATACTGTAATTTTGATTCAGTAATCAAAATCATATTGATAGAAGTAGTAGTGTAACCCCCATCGATAACAAGATTATGACCCGTTATAAATCCAGATTCATCAGTAGCCAAAAACAACACAGCTTCTAAAACATCTTCAACCTTCCTACATCCCCCTTTCTGTAAACTCGCTTTCTCACTTACTTCTTGTTGCACTTCTTCAGTGGTGAGAGAGGACACAGTTCACACGAATACTATATGTGCCTAATACACATCAAGAGCTTCTTGTCACAACGAAAAATTGCCTCTTTAATTAGTCAATGTATAGGCATGTGATCCAAGGTTTCGCATGATAGCGGATGTACTTGACGAGCTTATGATTAACCACCTTTACCACCTAAGATCCTTGCACGTGCAGCGTACATTATCCCATGTTTTACTCTGCATTAACTCCGATCAGTTGTGAAACCCTTTTCATATCAAGAGTAGTGATGCTTCCCTTCACATCTACGAGATTTTTTTGTTGTCAAATGTGGGGTAGCTAATTAAATATATAGGAATTAAGTTCCTGTATTACATATAGAGGTGGCACCTTCGACCAGTATACGATAAACAAGTGCTCATATGAGTGAAACTTATAAAGCATAAGAAGTTTATATAGTCAGTAGTTGATATAGGTTTTGGTTTAATTTGAAATTGATTTACAACTATATATGGGTCCGAGTTTCATAAGATGCAAATTTGGATAAAACAATATAGGCTTTCTGCTTCTCATTTCACAATAAGAATACATACTAAACCATATGTGTGAATATGTATAACAGAACTCATGATGTATAATATCATTCAATAAATAACAGATCATTTCCGAATAACATAATAGAGTGGCATTTCATTTTGCATTAGGCATATCACATATTCACATTGATGATTTCCTTTTTTCTTAATCATTGTTGTTCAACGTTCTAGATAACTGATGCTTGTGCTGGTCATAGTAGCGCCAACAGAATGGACTTCAAGGCCATATGAAGCCGCGTGGTACATGCTCAATGGCATCTTCTTTGAAAAAGTTGGAACTGCACTCTCAAACTTGAGCACCTGAATTGCTTGCTGGATCGATGGCCTCCTACTTCGGTCAGGGTGTGAACACCATAACCCCACCATCATCAAACACTCGGCTTGTTTTGAGTCAAATTCAGTTTTCAATCTTTTGTCCACTCCAGAAAGTAGCTCACCTTTAATATGTAAACTCCAAACCCACTGCACCAACCCGAGATCAAAATTTGGGTCAACTACAAAAAATTTGTCGTTTGTACGCACCACTTTTTAAAAATGTGAAAAATTTTCCTAAGTTGTTCGCACTTAAAAGTGCGAAGAAAATTTTTAGGCGTGACATATAAAAGTGCGAAGAAAATTTTTACACACTATTAAGTGTGTAAAATATTATATTTGTACGCACTTTTATTTGTAAAGATAATTTCTTCGCGGGTGATTTCTACGCACTATAAAAATCATTTCTTCGCAGGTGAATTTTACACAAGTGCGAAGAAAACGCCCTCGAAAAAATGATCTCCACGCTAATAAGTGTGTAAAGTATAAAATTTGTACACACTTATTAGTGTGAACATTTTTCTTCACACTTTTAAATGTGAAACTTCTAGCTTTCTTCGCACTTTTTAATGTAGACTATTCTGTACACATTTTTAAGTGCGAAGTATTCAACAAAATTTTACACACTTTTCAAAAGTGTGTAGAATAAAGTGTGTAGAAATGATTAATTTGTTGTAGTGGGTCAACTATATCCGTTACCTTGTGTCCACAAGCAATCTCTAATACAACCACGCCAAAGCTATACACATCAGACTCTTTGCTGGCCTTTCCAGTTGCCGCATACTCAGGAGCCAAGTAGCCTAAAGTTCCAGCTAAACACCAGTTGTTTGTAATCCCAATTCATGGTCGATTAGTCTAGCCAACCCAAAGTCGCCAAGCTTCACTTTGAACCCTAAATCAAGCATAATGTTGCTCGTTTTGATATCTCGATGCACCACACATAGTTCACACTCTTCATGGAAATACAACAATGCTGAAGCTCAACCAATAGCGATTTTGTACCTCAAAGCCCAATCAAGTGGGCTCTTTTTAGTAAAGAGGTGAGAGTCAAGGCTTCCGTTTGTTAACAACTCATAGACTAGCAACAATTGAGTGTGATCATGGCACCAGCCAATGAGTTGCACCAAGTTTCGGTGCCTTAAACTACTAATGATCTTCACTTCTGTTAAGTTTCTTTCTTTCCTTGTTTAGAACCCTGTGATATTCTTTTGACATCTACCGCCATGCCTTCACGTGATTATAAGTAGCCTTTATAGACACACCCGAATCCTCCCTCCTCCAACTTCCGATCTTCAGAGAAGTTGTTGGTAGCTAAAGCAAGATCTCTGTACGAACCTTTTGGGTCCTACTCCTATTTCAAGATCGTTGTTTATTGATGTCAAGGCAACCGTCTCTAATGATTCATCAGCCGGTTTCCTTTTCATCCAACAAAATATAACACATGTTATTAAGCCTGCTACAGCTACAACAACAAGAGGGACTGTTATGCTTAATACTTTTTTTTTTTTCTTTTTGTAGTATCTTCGGTTTCTTCTACTATATCCAAGCTAGAACTGAACTTCCAGTATCTCAAGGTATGCTTCTCTTTATTACAGCCTGTGGCAGCCGAAAACCCAATTGTTACCCACTCGGGAAGAACTTCACGAAGATCAACTCAATAAGAAAGACTGTTATTTACTTGAGAAGTACTCGTATTATCAGACCCATAACGCCAAAACAGGTAAAGAATGTGAGTGGAACCATTAATTGTAAGAAACCCAGGCATCAGCAAGTTCTCCACTATGCAAGTTAGCATTCCAAGCAGTGTAGTTAACAGAACTGATCGAGTTCACGTTGATACCCACATGCTCAAATGGAGGGTCCCAGTTCTTGTTTGGAAAAGAATCAAACTCAACAACGATCATTTGGTTTTTGGGATCATCAAGGTAAGTTAAGTTAAACAGGCCTAAAAGGCAGTGACAGAGTTGGGTAAAGCCAGCCGGGGCAAGAAAGAATGTGAATCCATGACCATAGGAGGACGGTTCAATTTGTGTATCTATGATGAAAGTGAAATGAGTGTCGAAATCTGAAAGCTTTCCAGATTTTCTGTCCCATATGTGGACTGCATCTGCAAATTTAGCATGGCCATGATTTTCGTAATTTATTACGTTGAACTCTACGCCTCTATTAGATGGTTTGGCATCACCCCAATAGAGTATATTTGTTGCACGAGAAACAAATATACTCTATTGGGACTTGTGCGATGAACCTGATCGAAAGTACTTCGATTGAATGATTAGCAGTTTACTTCTTTATTTGCATGACATATATACTTCTTTAGATCAACACTTTAACTGATGTCATCAATTAATGCAATATTAGCGAGTTGACAGTTAAGTTAGAATTAATTTAATTAGTATGCAGTACCGCATTATCCATCAGTCTATATTGAAACACAAACTATCTTTCCTGTATGCATTCTTTTCCTTAAATTTCAACCAGAAGATATTTGAATATTGTCTTCCCGAGAATTTGACACTCATTAGCAAAATAGCAACTAATTATTAGCGCCACAATGAGGAGGTTCAGAAACGCAGAATCTAATTCTCTGATCAACCTTGCCAAAATGGACATCATAAGGGTCTGCTAGAGTACTCTTTAATTACTACTCGTACATACAAGCCGCGATCATAATGGTAACCTGTGTATGTAAAAACAAGGAGCTCCCCTAAAACATCAAAACAAAAAAACAGCCTCTCAAAACACCAGACCAACATCAATCACACTGAAACAAATGCTATCCTATAGAAGACATTAAACTAACAAACATCCTACTGACCCAATGTGAAAATGTCCTATTTTGAATATTTAAAATCTTTATACAGGCAAAAGTGTGGTTTTAATCAACATATTTTTTATTAACTTTTTCCTTTCTAACTGAGATGTAACGTAAGATCGGTCTATCATTTCCCCAAATTTTTTTCACTTTTAACGTTAACTATTGCCAAAATTTCATTCTTTTCTAATGTTTATAAGGAAAAAGTTTATGCATTAATAACAAAATTAATGATTGTTTATGATATCAAATCAAAGATTGATAAGATTAATAAATTATAAAGATTTTATGGTTAGGCTAAAGATCTCGATGGTTAAACTAAAATATGACTTGTGTTTAGTTATTTAATTATATATATAATTATTTGACACAAATATGATCCATGGAGTTGGGACCGTAAACAAATTGAACGATTTTGAATGAATTGTTGGTTATGTTTGTTCGTTTAACTTAATAAAAAGTTCACAAACAAATATACATACATACGATTGTTGTCATTTTCATTAAGATAGGGTTGTATTCACATGGATCTTTAAAAAATGGTGGAAATCAAGAGACTAATCTAAGCCCTTGGATCAACCATCATCAAAATCCAATCAGACACGATTGATTACTCCGGTGAATTACTCCGGCAACTGTGCAATCATATTTGATTGGTCAAGTCAATCAAGCTTGATTGGTTACTCCGGCGGATTACTCCGGTGAATTCCTCCGGCGACATTGTCCAATCATATTTAATTGGTCAAGCCAATCAAGCTTGATTGGTAATCACTAAGACACTAACGCCGTCGAATCTTCTCCGGCGACTTCTCCGGCTAATCAATTTCGTTTTTAGGTGGATACGGAACGGGCCAGAGGCCCTTATCCGTTCTAAATTGACCGTCAAGGGACGCATATGGGAATGGTATGGATTTGATGGGCGGTGATCCAAGAGATGGTGGAATGTGATTTTCCGGCGACACTGTGATTTTTCCGGCGAGCTCGAAAACAGTGTGTATTGGCTAGAATTTGTGCGGAATGTGTTTCTGAGTGATTTGGTACAAGTTTCATGCATTAATTCGAAGAAACAACAAAGCTATAGTGTTTTTAATTTTTCCGGTGAGTTTTCCAAGTTTTCCAGTGAGTATAGATTGGATTAATTTCTGGTCAGGGTTTGTTCGCAGTGTGATTGTGAGTGTTTTGGTGTAAGTATGATGTTCTAATTCGAAGGAACAAAGGTTTTATCGGCGTTTGAAGTTTTCCAGCAAAGTTGTTGCATTTTATCGCCGAAGAAGGAGAGTGAGTGTTTGTGTGTGGTGGTGGTGGTCCCCGTCGCCGTTCAGAGTCAAAGGTGGAGATGGCGGTGGTTCAATATCCCGTTGCCGGAAAAGCGGGGGAGAGAGAGAGAGTCAGATTGTATGTGTGTATGTGTGTGTTTGGTGGGGGGAAGGAGACGAGGGGAAGATGAAGAGAGAATATTAAGGGTAGGGATTTATTTTTGAGGGAATAATCCAATGGCCAAGATATGTCCCCTGGTTTCTAAAAAAAATTCAAGCCTTAAATGAACAAAACTCCATTAAGATATTCGGCTTGTTCATGTTGTTTTTGTATTATGCCCGTGAATGAATGCAAATAAATAAACATATAATTAAACCGGCTTAGGACTAAAATTGAATACCACAAAATAACAATCTTTTAAAAAATAGTTACTGGACATACTTAATTGTAATTTTAGTTTTTAACACTTAATAGTATAAAAATGAGCATCTATACCAAATTACCAACAAACACAAACAAACAAAACATATATATATATATATATATATATATATATATATATATATATATATATATATATATATATTTTCCTTATTTTGAGAACCATTTTTTTTGTAACAACCATGAGAACTCTTAGATAATATACTTGTTCACATGTTTTTTTTGTTTATTCACATGTGAAATGATATAAAAATGTTGTAGAAGAAACTTTTTTATGAAACCTTCAAAATAGCCTTTTATAAACTTGTGAATGAATTTGTTCACATTTTCTGTTCACATGTGACAAACGGCTATATGTAAGGTTTTGAAAAAAAATTTCTTCTGCAGCATATATTTTTATAACGTTTCACATGCGAATGAAAAAAAAAAACATGTGATCCAATATAAATATTAAGAGTTCTCACGGTTCTTACAAAAAAATGGGTTCTCAAAATAAGGGTCCCCTATATATATATATATATATACATGAATGAATGTTTACAGATAAATCATCAAATGAGTTTTCACAAACATAAATGAATAACGATACTTATGTTTATGTTTGGTAGAAATTTTTCCACCAAGCATTCTATTTACAACCCTTTTAAGTAAACAATTTTCGTAATATTAAAACCGGGTGGAAAGTATAATTTGTTGGAATTGTGTCAAATCATCTCATAAATTTTTATTCCCCTCGTTTATCACTATCTCTCGTTGTTAAATAAAATTATTAATAATATTATTATAGGTTTGTGATCATTTAAAAAGTAAAATTTGTATGAAAGTTAGAAAATTGGTCATATTGTAATTTGAAACTTAACACAATGTGTTTATATCTGTCCACCACCACCATTGCCCGAAATTATAGGTTTATATCTGTCCACTAGGGATGTGCACGGGTCTAGAACCGGCCCGACCCGGCTTGACCCGGGAACCGAAAGTGCAAGAAAAGTGGAACCGAGAACCGGCCCGTTGATAATGGTGACCCGAAAATGAATTTCTAGCTAGGTGAAGAAGATGATGGTTGATCTCCGTTTTGCTTCCGAATTCATAAAGCTGATGCATCATTTAAAATGATGAAAAACTAACTTATTAATTGGGATGTTGATGCAATGAAGAAAGAAATTGATTTGTCAAGACTGATATATTTTGTGGTGATGTTTTTCGTGTGGATTTTGATGAAAGAAGAGGTAAGTAGTGGAGGAAAGGACACTAAAGTATCTCTAATATCTTATCTTATATATATTTATTATTATTATAATATACATTGGGAACTAGAATATATATATAGTGCTTGACAACTTGCATTGTATGTGGTTATCCATCTTCTTAAAAGTAAAAAACCCTTAGGAATAGATGGAAATTACAACTGTATATTTATTTAATATTTTATTATGAAAACATGAGATTTATACTTTATTTATTTGGCTTGTATATATAGAAAACCCAACCATTTAAGATAAAAAGGAAGGAGATGCTTCGCACTGGGATGGGATCTCGTTTTTCATCAAAGACTTTAACTTTATTATCTTCTAATTTCATTAACTTGTTTGTATGCTACTGCGTTTCAATAGATGAATTACATCCTCGCTTTCTATTACCATTACAGGTTACAAGTACATACATATATATAGATACACACACATATATATATTACACCTTCATAATTTATTTTGCTTTCCATGCTCATTTTCTGTTATTATCATTACATGATAAATCAATACAGTCCACACTCTCGGGTTTTGCCGGGTTTGCCGGGTTTGGACCGGCCCGACCCGAGAACCAAAAATCCACTAAAAGCTAAACCGAAGCCCGGCCCGTGGAGCTCTCGGGTGGGTCGGTCCGGGTCGGGTTCGGGCGGTTTTGAAGCGGGTCACGGGTTTTCGGGTTATCTGCTCATCCCTACCGTCCACCACCATCACTACACCACCACCACCATCATTGCCAGAAATAATGATACGGTATCGGCGAAACCCTTAATCGAACACCTGCGCCGTTCATGGGGGCTTCGCTTTTTCTTGGTCGCCAACCTCGAGACATTTATAAACGGGTTGAAAGCCTGATGCATATGATAATGATATAGATTTAATGAGAGATGATCCAAAAGATAGTGTGGTGGTTTGATAGGCTACCGGCGTTGCCTTTCCTGCCAAGACTTCGTTGAAGATGATGGTGGTTGGTGGTGGTGGGCTTATGTGTTAAGTTTCAATAATGTTTGGTCAGTTTCTAATTTTTACATAATTTTTAATTTTAAATGAATTAAATAAATATATAATATAATATAACAGTAATATATATTAATAAAATGAAAATGGTACCCGCACGTTGCGGCGGCCGTGGCGGCAGTGAGATGGTGGGGGTGGTAGATCATACGAGGTGATAGGTTATAAAGGGTGATAGCCAAATGCCTAAGTCGTATGGTCTTGGATTTAAAAATGGTGAAAGTATATCGAATGACATCTCTAACGAAAGAACATGAAAATTTAAAAACACCCATTAAATTTGTATGATTTATCGATGTACGATTTTTGAGATAAAAGATTTTGAATGAATTAGAGAAATAAAATGATTTGTGGATGAGAGAGAAAAAAATGAGTGGTTGAGATTTGCGAAGAGAGATGAAAATGAAAGTTGAAAGTTGTGGGGTTTTGATGTATGGTACATCATGTACTATCATGTGTATATTGTTGAAATTGAAAGTTTAAAGTTGAAACCTTATTTGTTTTATAATATAGTATAGATATAGATGTATAGATATACATATTTATATCTATACTCTCTTAGACCATTCACAAAGGTTGGTGAAACATGTAGGTGAAATGAATGAGCAAGCAAGTGAATTGTTAATTGCTTTAGATGAAACACCTAGGTGAAAAGTGGTAGGCGAACTCAATCACCAAGCTCCTTTTTCATTTTCTTTTTGTTTTCTTTGGTCTTTTGTTTTCTATCTATATTAAAAAGAGGTAATCTAATAAGCTCTCTTTTGTTTCATATATGTATATTCTTTTAAGCAATTAAAAAAAGAGAAATATATGTATTTTTATTTTTATATTGTGTAAATGTATTGTATTTTTATTTAAAAAAAAGTGGAGACCAAATAATATGTGAATGGTTAAGGAGAGATATATAAGGTAAAATAGGTGAGAAGGTGATTCTGATGTGGCCATTTTGATGTGGCAGAAAAAAGTGTAGGTGAACGGTTACGAATGGTCTTAAACCATTTGTAAAAGTAAGTGAAAGGTAAAGGTGAAAAGGGTAAATGATTAACGAGTGTAGGTGATGTGTGAAGGTGAAGGGAAGGAGGTGATTATAATCACATATCTAAAAAGACAAAATGTGTGGTCCATTTTTATATATTGATTAAATGTATTGTGTTTTTAATTAAATAAAAGTGGAGACCAAATGATAGGTGAATAATTAAGGGAAAAAGTAGAAGGTGAAAGAAATGAGAAAGTGACGTTGATGTGACAAGGAAAAAGTGTAGGTGAAAGGATGAACAATTACGAATGGTCTTATAATGATTATAACCCATTGTTGAAAAAAGAGTTGCGAAATTACCCAAATATCCTTCATTTGCCTACCTACCTAATTTGCCTTTCATACTCTCATTGAAAGAGAACCTTTAATGATATACACTTAACTTTAATTAAGATTTCAAAATCAAAATTTAAACCAAATCTTTTTTTTTCTACTCAACGAGATGCTTATTCTCTAGAACTCTATCTCTTCCATGAATTCGAAATTGATACTACACATTTTTTTTTTCCTACTCTAACAAGATGTTTTTTCTAGGCATATGTTTATATTATATAAGTTTTTTGATTTCCAATAATTTAATTATCGTCTATTTTATAACAAAATCTTATATTTACATCTTAGGCTATGTTATTCATTGTAGTATTTTGCTTAATTGATTGTCCACTTATACCGTGTTTCATAAACATGGACATCCTGTTAATAATATCCGCTGCAATATGCGGGTACCATACTAGTCTATCTATATCTATAACTATACTATCTAATAAAACGTTTTGCCCCTTTTTAAAATATCAAAATATGATTTGATCTACCTAAAGTACCATCCTTCTTTATTCACTAATTTAAACATCTCTGCCTAATATATCTATAATATCCTTAAATCACAACCACTCATTTTTTTTTCTCTTCTCCATAAATCATTTTATTCCTTTAATTTATTCAAAATCTTTTATCTCAAAAACCGTATATCGATAAATTATAAAAATTGTATGGGTGTTCTTAGAATTTCATGCTCTTTCATTAGAGATGTAATTCGATATACCTTCGACAAATTTTTAAATTCAAGTACGAAGTCCATACGATTAAAGCATTTGACTATCACGCTCTTTAAGTTATCACCTTCTATGACCTATCAAACCACAATCGACACATTGGTATAGATAAAGAATTTAATTTTAGAAGCACTTTACAAAAAAATAAAGATAAATACGACCAGAGGGGCGACCAATCGGCAACTACTTTACTTAAAAAAGCGGAAAGAAAAAATGAAACTTTACGCAATTGTCTATCTTGCTTCGTTAATCATCGCCGTCGTCCACGGCCGTGTGTCGCCGGAAAATTTCCTCCGGTTACCGTCGGAGAAACCTGACTCTGGCGGTACTCGTTGGGCCGTCTTACTTGCTGGTTCTAACGGTTACTGGAATTACCGTCATCAGGTTATTATTGTTATTTTACATACATTTCGTTTACATAAATTTTATTTTGACAATACATATAATATATACATGTTTGTGTATGAGCTAATTCTGAAAAGTATAAATTGTGTATTAGATTATATTTTGTTAGAGTTTGCAGAGTTAATTTAGTTATATATATATATATATACACACATATATGTATATATTGAGTTTGTTATAGGTATAGGGAGTTTCGATTAACCAGAAGGAACGTTTCAGAAAGAGTGTATTTGTAAGAAAGACGAAATTAGAGAATGCTTCAAGTTTATATCTAAATAGGTGAAATTGTTAAAGGATATACCTTGGGATATAAATATGGAAATTGTTGAAATGTTAGTCATTGTATTGTTGCCTTGATTAGAATTGCTGTCGAAGTGTGGTAGTTTTGCGGTTGCGTTTGATTAGTGTGTCCTGCTCCCAAAACCAAGAACATATCCTTCTTTCCGTTCAACATTAGGCAGAATAATTACGTTCGTGCTTCCTAGGGGGACATAAATGTTGGAATGAACAGTATAACTGGCAGTCCTTGGTAAATATATGTGTTTACAACAACCGTAGGGGATTAAAGAAGTCAATGTTCATGTGTAATGGATTCGTTATACATGGTCTCAGTATGAACCTTTTTCTTGATTTCTAGTTGTACATTTAAAAGTATATGGTGTGACTTTTTAAACTTTCGGATGATGAGAGATGAATTGAGAGACTTTATATCCCCCTTAGCTGTAAATACGCTATATAATCAAGACGATCGTAAAGTTTCCTGCTTTTTGGCACGAATCCATCCAAAACCTATTTAGTAAAAGTGTAAAGCACTGTTTTGTGATAACTTTTGGATTTCAAGTCCTGGCACAATGTATATGGATTAACTCTTGCATTTTTCATCCTTTGTGATCTGTTTTCCGATGCTGATTGAATATTTGTTTCTGATTTACTAGAATTTTTTAATTATACCTATAATTGAACATGTAATCATGTGAAGTTGCTAGTTATGGATTGTAAACTTCCACTTTGTGTCTAGTTTTATTTAAAATCTTGATTGATTCTTTTGTTATGACGAATCAATCGAGTTTATTGTATATAAAGACTAAAATTATTGGCTAATTGGATTATGCTAATAGTATATCTATAGGATCTTTTATCTTAACCTGTTTAATCAAATTAAACACTTAGCTGAAGCTTCCATTTGAAACTGTGGAGTTGGCAAAATCGATCATTGGAAAGTCGTACCTGCCATAAGGCTATACTTCCCTAACCTGTTTATGTTTCCTTTTTCGTCGAATTGTTTGTTCATTGATCATAATGCCCTCATTCTGCTCCAGGCTGATGTATGCCATGCATATCAAATCTTGAAAAACGGTGGTATTAAGGATGAAAACATTGTCGTTTTCATGTATGATGACATTGCAAATAATGAAGAGAACCCCAGGTCTGGAATCATTATCAATAGCCCGGATGGTGATGATGTATATCAAGGAGTACCAAAGGTTTGCATTTTGTCACTCATTTTTACAAATGTAAGATATGTTTGATTCTCATGTAATGCATGTTCTTTATTTTTAGGATTACACCGGGAAAGATGTCACTGTTGACAACTTTTTTGCTGTTCTTCTTGGAAATAAAACCGCGGTTAAAGGGGGAAGTGGAAAAGTTGTGAATAGTGGTCCCAATGATCACATATTTGTATACTATTCTGATCATGGTGGTCCAGGTGTTCTCGGTAAGCTATTGGTTCCCTGATATTATTCACTATTCATTTAGTTTGCGGTTTTGCTCAGAAGAGGGTATGATTTGTTATTACAGTATCTACATGACTTATGAAAAGGTTTTACAAAATTATGATGTACATATCTCCAGGAATGCCAACAAGTCCTTACATGTATGCGAATGATCTGATTGAGGTTTTGAAGAAAAAGCATGCTTCTGGAACATACAAGAGCTTGGTAATGTTTGCTTGTGATTTTTTATACGTCATATTGATGTTATATTTCAACTTATGGGGACCAATATGTTTTATTGTAGGTATTTTACCTCGAGGCATGTGAGTCTGGAAGCATTTTTGAGGGTCTTCTTCCTCAGGGTTTAAATATCTATGCAACCACAGCATCTGGTCCAGATGAGAACAGCTGGGGTACTTACTGCCCCGGAGAGCATCCTAGTCCACCCACGGAATATGATACTTGCTTGGGTGACTTATACAGTGTTGCATGGATGGAGGACAGGTATGCTCTACTAATATTTTATACATGGTTCTCCTCTCTTTACCCTAATATGATAGTAGGAGCCCCCTTTATCCCCATAAACAATTGCTTGATTGGATACATAGTTCAGTACTAGTGTTTTAAATATATAAAATGTGCTTAGCAAGAACAACTGAATTTTGTGAATGAAAATTGGAGTTAGGAATATCAAACAGTTGCTATTTCTAGGTTATTTAATCTGTTTTGGGTTGGATCATATTGTTGTATTGTATAACTAGTTCTCTCTTTTTTTTTGGCTGACAGTGAGGTACATAATCTGCAAACGGAAACAATTAAGCAGCAATATCATCTGGTAAGAGCCACGATGAATTTGAAAATTTTCATTTGCATTTTACAACTCAGCTATGAGCCTGTGACTGATCAATGGCATTTTACCATTTAATTATTCCATAACTGTTTTTAAAACAGCTACTACCTACAAAAACAACTTTTATCTGGCGTATTATCTTTACATACATACCCTTAAAATGTTTCGAGTGTGACTGTGTGAAATATATATATATCTTTAATTCAATGCATCGTTTTAAAAAGAAAATTATGATCACCTGATGCATGATATTGACTTGAGCAGGTTAAGGAAAGAACCTCAAACGGCAACGGTAATTACGGTTCGCATGTAATGCAATATGGTGACTTGCAGCTTAGCATGGAAGAACTTTACCTTTATTTGGGTACAAACCCTGCAAACGAAAACTTCACTTACATTGATAGTAACTCCCTACGGCCATCTTCAAAAGCTGTCAACCAGCGTGATGCTGATCTATTACATTTCTGGCACAAGGTCTGTCCAACCTTCCAAGTACCATTTGGTTGCAGGTGGCAATTGCAACCATTTACATATCAATGGGTTGATCCGGGTTATCTCTAATGGGTAACATCAGTTTCAAAAAATAGCTTAAAATGAAACTGGTCAAATAGGTCGAAACTTCCAAAAGTGTACTTTTAATATGTAAAACCTCCTATGGTACTAATGTTTGACACACCAAGTCTTTATAGAAGTCCAAAAAATTGGGACATAAATTGTTCAGGCTTCAGAGTCAACCTGACATCCTCAGTTTGTCACCTTTTGTATTCATTTTTTTGTGTGTGTGCTTATTGTCAATATTCTAAAATTTTGTTTGATGACAGTATCAAAAGGCACCAGAAGGATCTGCTAGAAAAATTGAATCCAGGAAACAGTTTGCTGAAGCAATGGCTCATAGAATGCACATTGACAGCAGTATAAAACTCATTGGAAAGGTTTTGTTTGGAATAGAAAAGGGTTCTGAGGTGCTGGATGCGATTCGACCTGCAGGGCAACCTTTAGTTGATAATTGGGACTGTCTTAAAACATTGGTAAGTCTTGAATTAATTTCCAACCGAAAATAGGCAAACTACATTCTGGCTCAGCAATATTGTCTCCCTTAAAATGTTTATATTTTAAATGTCCTATAGAAAATAAATGGACCAAAATCAATGTCACCGATATTCGGTAATGATTGCTAATGTAAGAATATGTCAGATAAGAATATGTACTGAAAGGGGAACATGTCAAATGGGTCAAAATGGTCAAACGGGTTGAAAGCCACCCAAGGTCTATTAACAAGCCTCTTAGGTTGTTTTCACCCCGATTTAGATCGTTATTGTAATCATATAGTTGCAGTTAGCACATTGATAATGTTTACATGCTTTTTTTTATATATATAAAATGGACGGTTAGTGGTGATAACCTAAACCTGACCCTGCCTCTCTCAACCCTAATAAAGATGGCCCTCTTGACCTGTAGGCTGTAGCTGACACCTCCATTCTTGCCACCTTATCCAATTTCTTTCTCTTGTTTCCAGGTGAGAACATTTGAGACGCATTGTGGATCCCTATCACAATATGGTATGAAACATATGCGATCCATAGCTAATTTTTGCAATGCTGGGATCACCAAGGAACAGATGATGGAAGCATCATCACAAGCATGTCCTACCTTTCCATTAAATTCTTGGAGCTCACTTACCAACGGTTTCAGTGCATAAATGATTTGAGTTCCGTTGACTGTTACACCCCCTATATTGTAGAAACTCCATCTTTAACAACATGCATTTCCGTCTGGTGTGCGACTGTGCCCTAGGTTAGAAGTAACTAAGTAAGCCTCAATAGTAGCTTTTGTGTATATAGAACAATGAACGCATCTGTATGTAGCTTCATGTACCCCTTTGTATCTTTTACTCTGGATTATGTGTGGTTATGTAGATTTATATGAACTGCAAAATTCACATGAACTTAAGTATCGTTTTTATCTACCATGAATCCATCTGTCTCCCATAGTCGGAAGAAATGGTCATAGCAAAGTCGATTGACTCCGGTTTATAATGTACTTTCAGTGATTTAAAACTACTACTTGTTATCAAAATTAGTTAGTGAATCCTGATTTCTGCAATACTAGTTGTAGGAGGTTCCTAATCATGGAGAGATTATATGATATAATCATTGGTTTTGCTTCTGTTATGGACAAACCTAGTTAATTTTGGAAGGATTGTGTGGGATGGAAATATGGGTCGATTTTAAGGGTAGTTAGCTAAGTATATTGGACTTGAAAAGAAAAAAAAATCTTAATGTCTAAAGAATATGTTTCCTTTTAATTTTTAAAAACTCAATAAAAAAAAAAAAAAACTAAAATTGCTACGTTTTCAACATTGCTGCAATACTGCATGATAACATGGTTGTAGAAAAACATAACACAATAACTTAACATGGCTTGCAAGTCATACTTATAAATCAATGAAAAGTTTGTCTCCAAACCAACCTGAGACAGGTTCTCACTCATATCTATTATTGCACCAACCTATATTAAGATTCATTATCTCATTAATTTATATTTTGGAAAATAATTAATCTTTTTAAAAGAATGATCTAAAAATCTTTTTAACTATTAGATGAAGACATGTGGTAAAATTATAGGTAAGATTAAGAAAAAGATTAGTGGAGAACATATGTCACTTTCTTATAGTTTAGGAGGATGTTTAGGCTAATTTTTAAGAAAAATAATCGTTTGTCTTTATACTCTACTTTACACACTTTTTATCATCTTCATTAGGAATTAGGAAAGCTATCTACTAGCTTGAAGCACATCAAAGATAAAATTATTGCTCTTTTAAAAACTCTAGATGGTTGATGTAGTCTTATCTTTTTATTTTATATTGGAGAATTGGTTTTGAGACTAGAAATACTATTTGATAAGAAATGTCAAATGTTGCTTAGAGATAGTGCATAAATTTATTTTTAAAACCTTGAGAACTTAAATATAATGGTGTTACACAAATGTTATTTTGACTGTATATACTACACAATGAAACGGAATCGAACAGGGTTACAGTTAATAATAAGTGGTAGTGTTGTAAATTATTTTCTTTCGTTTCATGACTTTTTTTTTGTTATAATAATAAAATTAAAAGTATTTGATAAAATAAATATTACATGTCTAAATATAAATAGTTGGGATTCGGAATAAGTAATCATTTGAATTAAAAAAAACCAAAAAATACATTTAAGTTATAACTTGATATGTTCATATGTGAATGATATATGTGGAAAGTTTTGTTCACATATAAACAATCAAGTTATATTCAATATTATACATTTTTATATGCGAATAGTTCTCAAATGAACGTTACCAGTTGTGAAATAACAAGCCGAATGATGAATAGTTGAACTTTAAGTTATAAGCGCGGTTGTCAAAAAATTTGTTATGGATATGTTTGACAAAAGTAGCTGTAGCTGGTACCTGTAACTTTTAGTTAGAGCTGTTAGTTGTAGTCTTGTGGATTTTAAGCAAAATTATTAGCTAGAGCCAATGTTTTAGAAGTATTTGGTATAGTATATTTAACTGTAATTTCAAGAGATGTTTGTTTAACTTTTTAATCATAAACGCTACTTCCAGTAGCATTTTATTTTAGAGTTTTTTTTTAAAATAAAAGTTAAAGTTAGTTGCGTGTAAAAAAACTTTTAACACGATATAATTTTATTTTTTTCAAAATTTAAAGTTACAACTCTCAAAACTATTGAAAAACTCCTGTTAAACATACCGTATATCGTGAGTCATATGAGTATATGATCAGTTTTATTTTGTATCGCGCTACCGATTTCGGGTTTTAATAATCCGTGTTACATATGAAACGACAAACATGGATTCCGTCAAGTTACACAAACGGCGTCAATTAGAAAAACCAAAAACCAAACAAAAAACAATGTATTATGTATATGTGGGTGTGTCAACATATACACCGTACGTAACTGCTGATAGTGTATAAAAAAGAATCTCTACCGTTAGATCAAGAATCAACGGTGAGAGATGGATTCCCTCTCCTCTATTCGAAGTGCGATCGATAAAACCTGAACATTTGAGACTTGCTATAAAAACCAGCTTTCATCAAACGAGAGCAAAAAAAAAAAAAACATTTCATTTCTCATTAAGCATAACAACATCACCTTCATCTTCTCATTCTCTCTGCCTATATATCTTATATATCTATCTATATATATAATAAAATCAATCAGAATTCATAGAAACAGAATTCGGTGAGTGATAAATTAATGTGGAAGTTGTTACATTACATTTCATTAACTACAAAACATCAGATTATATATTATTATATGTATATATATATATAGGTTGTTATTTTAGTTTTTTTGTTAGTCAATTATAACAAAACAGAGCAAATATGTATATATGGATGGATAGATGTATGTGATCCGGTTATTTGAGTTTTGATTTACATATTACATGAAAAATATGATGCTTAAATATATATATGGAATGAATTAGACTTTGAAATTAATTTTGTTAATTTGTTTTTCTTTTCTGGAAAGTAATGTTTTGTTTGATGTGCAGATTGATTGATATGATTGTGTGAAGAAAGGAGGATTTGGTTAGAGATTACTAAAGTGGAATCAGCTTTTGGATTTAAAATCTTTTAATAGAGATAATTGTAAGTTTGTTTGTGTATTAAGAGTTTTGCATTGATGTTTTTTGTTTTGTATTGGATTAACTTACAAAATGATGTTTTGTTTCTCACTTTTTCAGGTTAATTTGGAGGTTGGTTTGTGTTGTATATATGATTCCTTCATATTTTTTTGATGAGGGTTTGCTCATGAAGATGGTGATGAAACAAAGTAAATATATACAACTATAATATGTATGATATGTAATTATGAGTTTTTAGTTTCTTGTTTTTCTCAATCTCACAATTCTAGCATAATTAATTAAAATCCTCCATCTTTCACTTGTGTTTTGCAGTTTCATCTCTCTATTGATTCATCATTGAGATTTTTGGTTTTTGACATATAGACACACACAACATATTGAAGAAGAAGTTTGTAGCAAGTTTTTAAGGTAATAATGCTAATTAATTATGATCATGTTTTCTTCATTCTTTTGGATCTTCATTTTCTTTTGTCACTTTTATTAGTTTTATTTCGATTCACTTCATATCCTCTCTTTTTACCAGATTAGATATGTTTGTCATTATTGTTTGTTTAAATTCTATATTTCAATCTCATTTGAATTTTGATGTATTACTATTCAAGTTCTATAAAACATCACGAGGCTCTTTGCAATTTTTATTGAATTTGAATTAAAGGCAAAAGAAATAAAAAAAAAAGTTTTATATTGTGTAATTTTGATCATGATTACAATTTTATTTTGGATCTAATCTTCATTTGTTTATTTGAATTTTTTTTCTGTAACCATGGTTGATAAAAAGCATAGTATTTATATGAAAATAAACTAACTATGGTTACTTTAAATGGTTAACGTAACAGGTGCATTATTAAAGAACAAAAAATAATACTCCAATGGACAAGAATAACTCTTTATTGAGAGACAGATCTCATCAGCATAATAACAATAATAAAACCAATACAAATAATAATAATAATATTACAACAACAAGCAATACGACGTCGTCGTCGGATTTCGTATTACAGTGGGGAAACAGGAAGCGTTTACGTTGTATGAAATTACAACAACAACAAGCAGCGGCAGCGGCAGCAGTTAAGGATAAAGAACAACCTGCGCCAATTGGCCAACGGTCAATTACACCACGGGTTGATCATCATCGGAGGGCTGTCAAGTCACCAAATAATCATCAACAAACTAAAGATTCCGTTAGTAACGGTGTTTCTTATATTAATTTGCGCCAACGTTCCCCTGCTGCTCATCGAGTTCTCAGGTAATTACTAATTCTAATTGTCATTTCTTTTTAGTATAAAATTTTTTTTATTTATTTTACGACTATATATAAATTGTTTTGTTTGGTTTTGTTTAATATTATAAATATTAGAACAAACTTCATAACTTAATATAAATAAGATATTAAGTTGCAAATATATGGAAAAAATATTATAAAACGTTGATTGAATATGAAATTATAAAAAGAAATTATATTATATTGAATTATACATGGGACATGTCTTTTGAATGACACTTTATATCTTTATACTTTTGCTTTTTCTTATTTTCCATCGTATGTGGTATAGGGAAATAAATTATTTGGTTATTTTAGGAATAAATTTGATGCTAGTAGTAAATAAATTTGTACGTATTTTATTTCAGATAGCGAAAGTCAACTATTTTTATGTTCCGTTTTGACGCTTTGTTAGTGTTGTTTTACTAGCTAAAGTACGTTTTTAAAGACATTGTTTATATCGCATTTAGAATAAACGAAATGTTACTATAAATGATATAATCATTAAAAATTCGATCATGACACTAAAACTCAATGTGATATGATGTCAGCAAGACATCGATCATTAACATTCACTCTGAAATCTAGTTATTAGTTGCTACATCAATATTTATGTTAATAAAAAAACATGTTATAATTAATATTTATGTTAATAATAAAAATCACGTTATAATTAATCAGAAAATAACCATTTTATTATTTATATCTATACTCCTTTATAAAAGAAACGGTCCCTTCCATTCTTAATTTTAATAACCTGAAATTACACATTTATCTTTCATCTTAATATATTTTTATTTTCATTTTATAAACAGTGACTAAAATGTCTTTAAAAAAATTCAACCTTTATCTCTTCCTCACACAGAAACACATAGCAAAAACCCTAACTCAAAATCCGCCCCCCTTTTCATATCCCACCGCAACAATTCATAATATCTCTAAGAACAATGAAATTACGTTTACGTTAATAACCACACCATCACAGCTGCCATTACCGTCGCAGCATTGTGCGGGCACCAATCTAGTTAACATTAAACGAATTAACGTAATACAAAGTTTAATAGTCTAATAGTTTAGAGGCTAAAAATGAATATAACTATTTTTTTGGTATAAGTTACCAAAACCAATACAACTAATTTGTAAACGGGTTTAACTAGTATGCTTCTAGCAGCATGCTTCCACATAAACGGGGTTAACTAGTATGCTTTTTCGAAGTGTCAGTGTAATTGATGAAAAAAACATCGGGAAAATGCTCGATGTTGAAGTTGGTCTAACTAGTATACGTAATATACAATACTCCACATGAAAGTGAGGGGTAAAGTTGAAAGGATTCCAACATCTTGATTAAATTCAACTATTCAAGATTTCAAGGATTATGATTAAAAACTGATCCTTAAATCCTGACCGTTGATTTTATTTTAAATGTTAAAATCATTTTAACTTTATCAAAAAAGTTCTTTCAACTTTAAAGGATCTTATGAAAGAGTAGTTTTCATGATAGAGAGAGTATAAATATGACAATAGAGGTTGGCTCATAAATATTTGAAATTAAGTCGGTTTATTTCGAGTAGACATTTGTGTATAGCTCAGGTATTTAAAATACCAAGCTCGTAACCGTCATCGAGACAATGTTATTTTTAACAAAAATAATATATCATGTCGAGTTGAGTAGTAAAAGGTAGAGTCAAGTCAAACTCATGGTTATCAAGTCCATTAATACTAAATCTGATTATCGAGCTTGAAATGAAAGTTTGCTTGAGCTTGAGCTTGGGACGATCAAGAGTTAGGTTACAAATGGATACCCCAAAAACGGAGCATTTTTTGCCATCGTGTGTGATGGCACCTCTTCTTGGTGGGAGTGCGTGGATGCCCTAAAGAGAAGCATCTTTTACCATGTGTCGGTACCTCATCATGGGAGATGTCCCTTTTTTTTTGGGAGTGAGACTCTTGAGATGACTGGTGCCGGTTCGGTAAACCCTTGGTCGAGTCCTACTCCCTCTCTTCTAATACTGTGTTCTTGAGATTGATTTATAAAAGAAAAGAAAAGATTAGAAGATAAATTTGCTTCCTCTCAAATCACCCCAAATATGGGGAGAAATTTTTTTAGATAAAAACAACTAGATTTTCCCCTCAAATCATATCATTTCCCTTCTTTTCTATCTTTAAAATAAACTTAAGAACACAACTTGTTTTGTAATCCATTAAATTCCTTTCTTTTTTTTAAAAAAAAAAACTCAAAAACATAGTGTAAAAGTCTGACAATCCATCAACTTGACTCAATTGGATTATATGCAATATTAAAATATGAGTCATGCTTTGTATTATAGACCATGCCCTTTTAACTATAATACTCGTTTTTTTCTTATGTTAATTGTCTAATTGATTACTCGAGTTAATATAAGTCGTTTATTCACGTGATCATAGTATGATTGATAATATATGAGAAATGAATGAATAAATAGAAAGATGTAAGAAAATACTAGGAGCTCATGTATCGAAATATTCATATCTTTTTGCATTAAAGAAGAAGCTCATGTATCGAAATCTTATATATATTACTTACTGTAGTAGTTAAGTTATTACCCCGACCAAATTGTTAAATCAATTGTTATGTAAAACATATTAAAGAACTCGATAGCTACATTAGTTTTGTCTAGTGTTGACGTGGAAAGTCTTTTTTATCTATGGCTTTTGTAAACAAGGTACAACTTGTTGCAACAACAAAGGTGTTTTTTTTTTGATGATGTGAATTGTCAAAGTTGCCCTTACCAATTGTTATGTCTAAAGTGGACGGGAATTTGGTTTTGGTTATACAAGCCCTACAAATTACAAAAAATAATATTTTTTGTTTTACTAAATTCTTTCATAATAAAACCAATTTTAGTTCTTGTCTGATAATTCTTTAATAAATATTTTACCAACTATATTTTAGATTGGGGTGATATTCATACAACAACTTTTAGTTATCTACAACAAAGATATAAAACTTATTACGCAGTGTACAACTATCTCATGCAAAAATCGTTATAGATGTTTAAAAGAAGTTGTAAAAATATCACTTCCCATTTTAGATACAGATGGAGATGCCTATTGTATGACCAAAATAATTTTTTGCTATTGCTCCTTCTATACTCTCAAGATATCCAAAATATATAATATAATATACCTAATTTTTTTGTGAAGCTATATTTGTTTTACACACATTTTGGACGTGTTGCGTGCGTTTGGTGTCTATACATCTAGTCTTCTAAATACAGAAATAGATTTTTAAAGTTTTTGGCAATATACCAGTTTACAATTCTGTTTAGTGTTTAGAACTATATGGAATATTAATTCCCGAATAATAATAATTTTATAATTGCTTGTATGACGTGCGTCAAAATATAAGTTCTTACAGTAATGTTTAACGTGTTTAAATATTATGTGAAAGAGGAGTATACACATGACAAAATAAAATTAATGAGGAAAAAATATATAATACATAAGGAAAAAAAAAATATAATACATATATAAATAAAAAAGAGCATGGTTGGATCAGTAGTTAAAAAATATCTGATCTCTAAAGACAGAGATCATAGTTTCAATCTTTATCCTTGCACAAAGATAATGGAGAGATAATGGAGAGCTGATATATTCGTAATTAATTCACACTTTAAATAATAAATAAAAAAATCCTTAACCTATGAGTAGAATTATTCTACTTGAATATAATATTGGTTCTTTTTACTTTGAATTTTCTTCACTCTTATATAAATTCTAAATTTTTTTATTTATTCAAAGTATCTTTCTATAAAATGATTAAGGAGTTATGAAAGCTAGTTTTATTGATTTGTAACGAAAGTTATTAATCAACAACTCAAATCTGCCTCCGATCGACGTAACTAATTCATAAATTTATAAACTTTTAAATAAACCATTTATTTATATCTTTTGTTCTACTTTACACATGGTCCAAGTGTGCCAAGGGGGACATAATAAAAGAGAAGTTATCCATCCAACCACGTGTGCCACAACATAACCCAACCCACCTCTATTCTCAATCATCTTACCCTTCTTCGACCGTTCAATCTCCTTCATCAACGGTTCACATCACACCACCCTTAAGATATTGACACGTGTACATCAACAAAACGCAACACCCTTAATCTGACGGTTAAATTTTGCCAGGAAACCAACGCCACCTTTTTCTCTCAAATATACTTTTTTTTTATTAGTTAATATAATATATATGCATTATTTTCTTTCTCCCATGTTATCATCCTAGATAGATCTCCCTCTATTCCTCTCCCTTTCTTTTAACAAAAAAAACAAATCGTTTTTAAACTTTTTCTATATAATTTTTTATATTTTCATATAAAAAAAGAAAAACCAAAAGCAAAAAAAAAAGAAAAACAAAACCAACAACCTCTTTTCAAGGCCTGACCCATAAAACCAAAACATTCAATTCAAACATACATAACCACACATTATATTTTTGTTTTCCACACCAACCCTCCGGTTTCCCAGGGTTTCTTGTGTGATCCAAATATCCACAAGGGTATTTTCGTAATTTCACCAACCTTTTTCCTTGTTTTACCCTTACTTTTTTAATATTATGTTTCTTTTCTTTCCTTTTTCAATATATTATCTAATAAAATACATCTAATATAATATATATAACTTTTAACATATATATATATCTTATATGATATGATGGTTACATGTAGGAATTCAGAGAATACAATTGGTGGTGGTATGAAAGGACAAAGCAACGGTAGTGCAAGAAGAGTATGTTCACCAGATAGACAGGTTCAAGATAAAAGAATTGGTTCCAATAATAATAATAATAATAAAAATAACATTATTATTAATAACAATAACGGTGGTGGGTCGGGCTCATCGGAAACGGCCCATGATGGCAAAAAAGGTGGTTCATCACCGGGAAATGAAGGGATTCCGGTTGTATGGCCACCTAAGTTTGCCATCGGCCTAACTAATAAAGAAAAAGAAGAAGATTTTTTGGCCATTAAAGGATCTAAACTTCCTCAAAGACCCAAAAAACGTGCCAAGTTCATCCAACGCACGATTAATGTACGTCACTTTTTCTGTAATTTTGCCCCTTTATATATATATATATATATATATGATTGTTATATAGAGTATATGTTAAGATCTTGCTAATCATAAGGGATATAATTAGCCGTGCATGAATATCTTGTACATAAAAATAATCGTTATACAATTGCTGATCGAATTATATGTACAATAATAATAATTATGTGCGTGTTCGGTTTTGGTTAACGGTGTCATTATTTTTTAGGTGAGATCATAAAAGTTTGATAGAATATTATTGACATGAAAATAATGGTTGCTTGGATATATAAAATATTTGTTATGATAAATAAAATTGAAAGCTAGAAAAGAAAAGTAAAAGTTTGATTTATAATAATGGATGGAGAATAATACAAATAAAGGTAATGGTGTCTATTGGATGGAGAAAAGTTTTATTGGACCGTTCTATGCAATTAAAATAGAGTACTAATAATGTATCTTCAATATATTAAAGGGCATATATAAGAAACAAATATTACGTACTAATTAAAATAAAATAAAATATATGTAAAGATTTTTCTTTTAAATGTCAACTTTCATGAACTAAAAGTCAATATCATGGTTGTTCATTTGTGTCAATAATAGTTGGTTACCCCCGGTGGTTGGCTATGCGATCTAACATTGGAACGGTACGAAGTCAGAGAGAAAAAGATCACAAAGAAGGTATCTTACCATTATTTTAGTTATTTCATTATATTTTTTTCTATATGTATACATGTTTCAATCATGTTTATCTAATCAATTAAAACTAACATGTGACAACTCACAACATTTGGTTCTCCATAACAAATGCTTATAAACATGATGTATCGTGTGATGAATGCAATTGTTATGTGTCGCAAGTTGTGTGTCAGGGCAATTAAATTACTAATCCTACACTTCGATTAGTTCTACTTTCATTTTACACACTTTTCCTAAAAATTAAAGGAAGATGCTTTTTATAAAGAAAATATTTATCATTTTTTATTCAATTAGACCAAATCTGTTCATCTTATTATATTTCTTAAGTTATACATTTGTTTGATTCAAGTTATTCAGTATGACAAAAAGTACTTAGATACACGGTTTGGTTACCTAATACTAGAGACTTCTTTACAGAGACCGAGAGGGATAAAAGCGATGGGAAGCATGGAGTCGGAGTCCGAATAAAGAGTTGGTGGCTTTTGCTTTCCGTAATTCACAAGATGTAAACAAATGTCGCTTTAGTTATATGATCTTAATTGGTGCAACGATATTAGCATAAATTGTTAGACATTTGTTTATAGGATGAGTAGGAGGAGAAATATTGAGCTTTGTATGTAGTGTTTTCATCAATTTTCTCCTCTTTTTTAAAGGTTATAATCAAATGTAGACAAGTTGAGGCTTTATTCCACTTACTTTGGTGGATAAAAGACAAAAAAGAGTTCCATTGCAATATTATTTTATAATTGTGTTTTTAGTTTCTTCAAATTTTTATTTAAACTATGTTTTGCTAAATAAAATTAGGGAAAATGTTGGGTAAAACATGTCGTACTTATTTTAGGTAAAAGTAAAGAAGGGGATTATATAAAATTCAAGAAGAGATTATGTAAAATTCAAAATTCAGGAAGAGATTATGTAAAATTTAAGGGGTTATTTATGTTTATTAAATTTAAAGGTTTAATTTGTAATTTTTTTTAAAGTGACAGTACCTAAGCTTAGGTAAAGTCTACTGTACGGATCTATTTTTCCATAAAATTATTAATAAAAACCTCAATGTGTTTCGGGTCATTGGGAAAAAAGGTAAAGTTAAATAGACTTTTATAATGAACATAAAGTAACTTCAAGTTTATTATAGTAGCCAGGGAGTATATCTATTTGGAAAACTCTAAATTTTGTATTCAATGAGATGTGTATTTTCTCGTGTCAAATCCAAAGCTTTCGTACATTTGTGGACTTCTCGTTTATACCCCACATGAAACTTACTTGAAAATAATTATCTAAATATTTCAATGTATGTATTTACTGATTTTTGTTCAATATTCATTTAGCTAATAAACCATATACGTACATCATAATCTATCTTCGATTTCTTTCGGTAGTTATTGACTTTGTGATGTCGTTTTACAATATAATCTTATAATGAATACCATCATAATAACTTTCAATTGAAGCCGGTCTACTTTTTTTTATTTTAGAAAGACAATATATTAAAATAAAAGGCCACCAGCAAAGTACTAGATAGCCCAAAAGTATAAGATTACAAATAAATTACAATAAAGCCTGTCTACTTTTATTCGGTTTGGGTTGCATTTTGTGTCTACATTTCACTTTTTTGATTGCTGGATCATTAAGGGCAGAGTGGATCAATCTGACATGTACACTATAATATGGACATAAAAGATGGGCACATATACCTGATTTTCATTCATGACACAAACTCAACCCACTCAACTCTTAAGACTCACAATACCATTTAAACATCCCACATCCTATATAAGCGTAGGATTATCTTTTGAACGGCAGATTGGGATCACTCACGGGCCACTTGGCCAACCATTATTAAAGTCACTAAGTACCTCACCTGTACCACTTGGATTGAGGATAATTGGTCCATATAAGCGTAGATGATAATCTGCATATCGTTAGTAATGTTTTACTTTATATCAGCTTAAATACTTGTGTAATCTTCTTCTTTTAACAGACTGCACATCATGGCTTATGTTTCCGATTGAGCTGCCCCACCTCACTTAGTTTTTTTTCATGTCCTCTACTGATCCACTCTTTGTGATACAACCATATATCACATTAGTGCTCTTGTTCTGCTTGAGTCCATCTCACCATTACATCGAACCTGTGCCAATTGTATTCTAAGTTATATCTGTGATTTACATACCAATTTCCAATCTTTTAACTTTCAATGCTCAACTTAGCAAATGGTATTAAAAATAAACCATCACAAATACTCACTGAGTCATAGTGTTAACGTTCTAAGCATTGGTTAAGAATATTTGAGACAGTTTCACACTCAACCCTCAATTCATTTAGCCATTTTCGTTAACCTGTGCCAATTGTATTCTAGCAAAAGACGACTCTCCATTCTTCAATGCAGTCCTCCCATATTATACGAACGCCCACACTATAACTGCATTTCTTACTAAACTATCAGCCCACATTCCATACAACTGAACAACAATATCAAAACAGAACATGATGTGGCTATATGTTCAGATTATGTGCACACAAATTACAGAAAAGCCATAATATATGTTATGATGTTGCACGGTTTTTACTATATTTTTACGGTTGGTACAATGATTAACAAGACGTACATTTCTTCGATACTCAAAATGGCAGAAGCGCAAATACATCATTGGTCACAATACTTCAGTTTCATTTTCTTGCTAAGTACATTATGTGGCTGATTGTTATCAGTAACATTGAAAGTCGTTGCACCACAAAACCCAATCCCGACATCAGGTATAGTAAATATTATCCCAATCCCAAGTAACATTACTACATTAGACACAGAGTTTTGAATAAAGATACTTGTTAAACTGCAGAATTTATAATCTATAGCAGACTTAAAAAACTATGTGTGCAGAATTTAGCTCTCATTATAATCTATACCATATAAACTGCAATCTTAATGAAACTAGATTCAGTGGCATTGTGACAAAAACTTGGTATGCACTAAGATATAAACACACGGAAATGTCCACCCTGGTGTTGGCGGACTTTTTTTTTTTACCAATGATAATAGAGATTTAAACCCTTCCTAAATACAAGTAGATAGAGATATGATGCTTGTAATTGAAAATGACTATTCGTCTATTCCTGTGCCTTCTTTTGAAATATTGCTTCCAACACCTTCACATCAACCCGGTTTTCCAAGGTATCCATAAAGTGAAAGAACTTACATCTTCCACGGCTGATGACAAGGAAAGTGATACACACTATCCAAAATCCGGTAGCAAAACCAACGGCTCCACCAATATAAAACCATCTCTCAAGTTCATCTATGTCACCTTGATCACCACCCTCTCTTTCAGCAACGGGTGATGGTACTGGTAATGTTTTGTCTCCAGGACAATAGTTGGAAAGGGGAAGTCCACACAGTCCTGCATTTCCAATGTACCTTGAAGAATTAAAGGACCGTAGCTGAGTGCTTGATGGAATTCTCCCAGACAAGTTGTTGTATGAAACGTCTAGATCAGATAATGAAGTCATCTGAGACATGCTTGATGGTATCGCTCCTGAACAATTGTTTCTTGATAAATCCAAAATTATAAGTTGTTTCATGTGACCAATTGCCTGTGGAATCTCCCCAAGTAAAGCGTTCTTTGACAAGTTAAGTGCAAGCAATCCACGGAGATCGGTTAGTTCATTAGGGATTTTTCCTGTTAGATTGTTGCTTGATAGATCAATGCTTTTCAACAATCTGAGATTGTTAGTGAATTCACGCCTGATCCCTTGCCATTGGATCATTGCTTGGTCAACATAATCATAGTCTTTCATGCTTCGACCATATGTGGGAACACCATATCTGTGTACGTTTGCTGTCGATAAGAATTCTTCATGAAGCATGGAAGTAAGATTACTGATACATGCCGGGATGGTCCCATTGAGATTGTTCATTGACAAGTCAAGAACTTGGAGATTTACAAGCTGACAAAATTGCAAAGGAATAGTTCCTATAAAATTATTGGAACCAAGGCTAAGAACATACAATCTTGATAAGTTGTCACCAATCCAAACCGGCAAGCTACCAGAAAACCTGTTGCCCCCTAAGTCCAAAAAGGTTAGCATACTGCAATTGCTTAGTGACAAAGGCAATTCTCCAGAGAACTGGTTGCTGTATAAATACAACACTTCAAGTTGAATCCAATATTCAACAGATGTTGGAATCCTTCCAGATAGATCGTTGTGTGCTAAATTTAAAACTCTTAGTTCTTTCAATTGCAACAAACAGTCTGGAATTTGTCCGGAAAATGAGTTATATGAGAGATCAATATGAGTTGTTACCCCATAAGTACCAACAAGTTGGCACAGAAAGTAGATCCCTCCGTAGAACTTGTTTTTGGATAGATCCAATATATGTATACGGGAAGAAACATTCATTATTGGACCATAGAAGTTGTTGGAGCTCAAATCTAATGCTGAAATATAAGTACTTGAAAATAAATCTGGTACTTCCCCGCTAATGTTGTTGGAAGACAGATTTAGATACTGCGAATAATTCAACATGTTCAGAAACTCCAAAGGAATTGTGCCTGAAATTCCACTATTGGCGATATTAAGATAGTGAATTGAAGTAAGAATTTTAGATGTTGGAATCCATATGGGGAAGTGGGGTCCTAGCCTGCAAGAGCTAAGATCCAAATGCTCTACATAAGATAGGATTGACATGTTTGCTTCAGAAGGAACACCTTGGAATTGGAATAAGTTGTTTGAAAGGTCTAGATATTTAGGCTGTGATATTCCAGTCTTTTCAAAGACGGCACCTTTAAGAGAATTGAAAGAGACGTCTAGTCTAGAAAGCTCGGGCAGATCCCACATTTTCTCACTTATAGTTCCATTTAACTGATTATGATCTAGGACCAATGTTTGTAGGGTTGAAAATTTTTGGATGTCATTGGGGATTGACCCTGTAAATTGGCTACTTGAAGCCTCCAACATGGTTAACATGTCTGATGTGCATCCTGCTGACAAGCTTTTCAGAAAATCAGAAAATGTGACAAGTGCGGAGTTGTTGGTGAAATCTAAATACTCCAAACCACAGAGTTTTCCAAAATATTTTGGTATTCCATCTAACTTGTTTCCCGATAGAGCAAGTATGGAAAGTCTACTGCCAGTTAATGGGAATAACCACGTATACATGGAGGAGTTGAGATTATTGTCACGGAGATAAATGGAATAAATATTACTCGTATTAGATGAAGAATTGACAGACAAAGTTGAAGAGTACGGAAGCATGACCTGTGAGAGGTTACACCTCTCCAAATATAAATCTGTTAAGTTTTGGAGACTAAGAATTGCGTTTACCCAATGATTTGCTCTGGCTAGAGAAATTCCGTTCATATTAAGACTCTCCAAATGAGACAGACGAGACAACCAGTTTATGTTTTCAACTGTACAATTCTTTCCAATATCGTCTAGCCATAGAGTTTTCAAATTAGAGAGGTTTCCTAATTCTTGAGGAATAGGTCCACTAAAAGAATTATCAGCTAGTTCAAGGTGACTTAACTCGGTCAAGTAACCAATCCACCTTGGAATGGTTCCATTAAAGGAATTTCCCCTAAGGCTAAGATCAGTCAAGTGGGTTAAGTTTAGCAATGAAGGGCTAATCTCACCTTTAAGACCACACATACCTAAGTCAAGCCTCGTCACATGAGAATTTTCGTTGATGCACGTCACTCCAAACGTGTTACAGTCATCACCTTCTTCGTTGCTGCACGTCACTCCTTTCCAGTTACAGCAATCATTTTCGTCATCAACATCTTCCATTTTAGTTCCCCATGTCGATACAAAATCCAAAGGGTCCCAAAGGATCATAGCTTTGAAACTAAGGAGAGCACGTCTCTCGTTAGCTATGCAAAAACCAGCCTCTCCATCTGTAGCTGCCAATAGCAAAACTAGCACTGAAAAAATAAACAAAACATGCTTGACATTTCGAGACATTAGTATATATATTGTATCAATATATGTATGTTGAATCTTCTTGTGTTTTTTTTTTTTTTTTTTTTTAAAATTATTTTGAGTTTCTTTTTAGCTTTTATAAATGATCAACTGAATGTCTGAATTATATATCATGGTTTATATAAATTGATTTTTGAAGGTGTGAATTCAAGACTTCTAGTCAATTTCAATGATCTTGCAGGTAATGGTGGTGGTGACGGGTAGTGAATTGGTGGCGGCGCGTAGAGCAAACGATGACAGTGGCAGCGGTGGTGGTGGCGTCTACGATCAGTGTAAGTTATCGTTATAATGTGATTTGAATGAATTATTGAAACTTATAGTTTAACAAAATATATACTAATTTCTATAACCCCTTACAATACAAACTGGGAGTTCTTAAATTAGTAATTTTTTTTCTACCAAAAATACCACTGTACACAAACAAAACCCTACACGCTCATCACTTTCCCCTTTGCCCACACTGAACATACATTCAAACACACATATCTCACCATAACCACCTATTGTCGTCAACCACCGCAGTTTATTACTACCGCAGCCATAAATCCCCAAAACATCACCGTTTAGCCGTCGTAATGCCCGAGCATCCATCTAGTGTTAGATATTTTAGTGTAATTGGGTTAACTTGTTTGATCAGTATTGTCATAATAATACATCATATAGGATTGGTGGTACGGAGTGCACGCCTATTTGAATTTATTATGACTTTAGGGGCGAAGCCAATAAGGTACGGGGGTCCAAGGGGCGGTAGCCCCTGGCGGGGTCCAAGGGGCAGAGCCCCTGGCTAGGGTCGAGCTGTAAAAATCCATTAACGGAAATTTTTTATTTCCATTAAATTGCTATAGTAAAAATCCCTCCGAAAATTAAATTTTCGGAACTTGAGGGACTAAAAATGGCAATTTTGAAACCTTGCAAATAACTGCTTTTTGGTGGATTTATACAACCCGTAACAAGATTTCTGATCATTCTCTTTCTTCCTTCTTTCTGGTTCTTTTCTCTCAAATAATAAACACACAGAACGTTCTTAATTCTCTGAATTATATCCGATTGAATAGTTTGGGTGAACTGCCAAATTGATTCAATCTGAAAGTGATTATACGTCTTTCAGAATTTGATTATATCCGGTTATCTGTTCGTTATTCACGAATTTCCCCAATATCTAGTAATATACTATAAATAAACATTAGTTTCCAACATAATGTAAAGAAGCAAAAACTTAAAGGAGTGAATTGCAATAATCCTAACCCAAGCAAATATATTTTTTTCTTTTTTCCCCCAAACTTTGTTGAGGCAATGTTACTGTAAACCAAGCAAGCTACAGAGTAATTTTAATATGAACATAAGTGTTCCTTTTGGCGCCTCTAAACCTCTGTATCGAACCAGGTAATTTCATTGCGGCATTTCATCGAACACCTGGGGTAACTATCCCACTTAATTTGTTAATTACTGTCTTAATTAATTACTCATACTAATTTGCTTACTATTTTTTTTTTCCTGTATATCTAATACAGGAATAATAATAATTATCATAATAATATTGGTGTTGGTGGTGATAATTGTGATTATGCAATTGAAAGTAATAATATAAGCTACTCAATCAGCAATGGAAAGGGGAGATTTATTCCTATTTTAAAAGATTGTTCATTGAAAATTCCACGTGGGCAGTTTTGGATGTTGCTTGGACCTAATGGATGTGGCAAATCTACTCTTTTGAAGGTACAATATTATTATAATTTTTTTCTTTATATAATACCTATTTATTTTTTTATTTTTTTAATAGCGAGTTAGTAGTTAATAGTTAGCCACAGAATACCCCGGTTAGGTCGGTTACATCTGAGTCAAAGACTCGACCTCCTCCGGTGTTTTACACAATGTCAAGGGTACTTAAAATTTTCTTAAATGAGTGAATTTTACTTTTTTTTTTTCAAGGTAAATTTTTTCTTGTAAATATGAAAGTGTTTGTCATAATGTGGCAACTACCATTTCTGATATGACTTGTTGTAATGCAAAATACTGAAATTTGAAACGTTTGTTGGTGGTGAAATGGATAAAGAGTAAATCGTCAAATGTCCGTACTGAAAGTACTAACTTTGATTCATATGTAATGTTGTTATAAGATAAAGGACTCTAATTACCTTATGATTATGTTATATGAGCAATAAATTAGTGTAGTGGCTGTTTGACCTGAAAATCGAAAGTTGAGCTTATCTTACAAATACAATGTTTTTTAAAGTTGGATGCGTCATTTGAATTGTGATTTATGATATGCTATATTCCAAATCTTGGGTTCTGTCAATCAACTTAAATAAGTTATTGATGTAGTAAATGTTGTGCAGATCTTGGCAGGTCTGCTAAGCCCGACAGATGGTTTTGTGGATGTGAGGAAACCTAGAAGTTACGTTTTCCAAAATCCAGATCACCAGGTTAGTGCCAACTAGCAATACGTATTGCAAAACGACCCGTATATCTTCATTTATGATTGTGTATCTGTGTGTGGATTACCTCAAGGGCTCTTAAGTTTTATGCTTTTAAAAACCCTGAATTAGGTAGTCATGCCGACTGTAGAAGCCGATGTGGCGTTTGGCCTTGGACAACTTAACCTGACTAATGACGAAACAGAAATGAGAGTGGCAAAAGCATTGACTGCTGTGGGCATGTATGAATATTTACAAGTATGTCATTTACATAATCACATGTGTTGTCATTTTTACACAGTAGGGTCCTTCTTTTTATTGCGAATCTGCGATATGCAAGTATGTTTGGATCAATTTGTTCTTTCCAATAACAATCTGAAATCCTCTTGAAAATAAATTAACCAATTAGCCTTGGAGAAAGTCTGAAAAACCTCTAATCAGTTAAAGTGTTGTATGTTGAGAAATAACTAACATAGAAGTATGGCTGAAATTTGTATATTTAAAAAAAATGGTTAAACTGTAGTGGGAAAGGTCAATTGACCATTTATGTAACTTGGTTCGAGGACCAGTTGTCATGCAACGTTGAACGTTTGCTTTGTTTTTTGTAGAAGATATGTTTACTATGATATTTACTACTGTTTTTGTCATCCAATTTTTATTTTTTTATTTTTGTCTAGCATAAAGCTTGCTTTATCTGTGAAAGTGGTATGCCACTTCTTATATTTTGGTCGTTGCACGTATGTGCATGGGATGTAAGTCGTCTTGACAACTCAGTCAAGCGCCTGCTTTATTTGCTATGATATAAAATCTAACTAGGGGTGATGGCCTTTTACTGAAAAAGTACTACTGAGTTTCCTGCGATCCTTGGTTACTAGGTAACTTATATAATGTTACAGAGTCTTAGTTGAGACCAGTTGTACCTTTATTTATTCATTCTCGACTGCTTAATGTTGTCAGAGACCGGTACAAACTCTTAGTGGGGGTCAGAAACAAAGGGTTGCAATTGCTGGTGCTCTGGTCGAAGAATGTAAAGTATTGTTATTAGATGAACTCACAACTTTCTTAGATGAAAGCGATCAGGTATGGGTTATTACTTTTCGATTTATGTGAATGTGCAAACCCTTTTGCAGTTTTGCTACTTTCTTCCTTTAAGTTTTGTCTTGACTATCTTTGATCCATGCATTAACAAAATTAGTTTTTTATCATGTCCACCATCATTCCTCGACAATAGTTCCTTCTGGAAAAGAACTTACACCAATATGTATGACTCTTAAGAGTTTAATTAATACTCTGGAAATATATAAGAACTAACACCAATCTGTGGAGATGTGTTTTGTGTCTTCTCTTTATATATTGACATTCAAAGCTATGATCTTTAAGATTCATTTTATATTTTCACTGCTACCTGTGAAGAAATGAGAGGAAGGTTGAATGAAATCCGATATGTTTAGTAAGAAAGAGAGAACTGTGAATTGTCCTCCCAAAATGTGAATTGCTAATAGAGTTAACCTGCCCATATGTTGCTGATTCAATAGCGCAAATTTACCTGGACATACCGTGTCACTGAAAAACTGGGCTGAAACTGTTGTTTGGTTGGTGTAAGCATATGGGGTCCCCAAGAAGGATGAGGTTGGGATGTTCCCATCATCTGGCTGAGGTTTATTTTTCATTTTTAGGTATCCCCGAAGGGCATTTGTGCTTAGCTGTTAGTTAGACGCCTAAAAACATGATTGGAGATGTTGGAACATCTAGTTTGTGAGTATGAAGATAATATTAATTGGAATTGTACAAGTTTAAAATTGAAATAGCAGACCACTAAACATAATGTTAACAAACTCTTTGCTCCTTGGGGTCATCATATAGTTAGTATTATCTTTCTTATAGAGTCAAACTAGTATTTTCTTCGTCTAATTAAAATATCCTGCTCAGGTGATATTGATGGGTGTATCAGGTTTTTTCATCTTAGTTTTTTTTTTGGTGAGAGTTTTTATCCAAAAAACTTCACATAGTTACACCTTTCATGATTCTACCTATTCCATCACCAACCTATACAGACAACTAAGCTTACACAAAGGTCTAAAAACATACTACTATACTTCGTACTATTACTATACAAAGCTTCTAAGAGCAATTAGAAGTTAACAACAGCAGCATCCAAATTGTTAGCGCATTGTATTTCATTACAAGCAAATGCCCTCATGACTAGACAACAAACCCAACTGATCAAAATCTCCCAACTGAAACATAGGCCATCACTATTCAACCTACTGAAATATCCGGCAAAGTCTTAACTTTAATTTCATCAGTAGATTTTATACTTTGACTGCAGTTTTCAAATTAATTGTGCACAACTTCTACATTTCCGTGTATTTCTTTTTCTTATCATGTATTTTATTATCATATATTGCACTTGAGAGTTGAGACCCTCTCTGTTAATTCTTAATAAAGGTTAATCGTCTAATTAGCTTGAAAGAAAACTGGTCAAATGGTTCGCATAGGTTACGTGATGAAAGTTGCACCAAGTGTATTATGAGCAAAAAGCCTCCTGAATCATTTAATTTGAATTTTTTATATTGTTATGATCGTTGACATGCTATTTGTTTATAGAACTTTTCATTAGTTTCGTACTAACAACTGTAGCCCAACCCGTTCCCTCTTGCCACCTTAATTTAGTTAAAAATATTGTTTAAAACAATCAAACTTCTCATCTTGTTTTAATTATTAATCCATCAAGTAGTTTAATGATCTACTGTTTATCAGATTGGGGTGATAAAAGCCGTGAAGAACACATTGAGTAGTTCTAAAGATGTGACTGCATTATGGGTAACGCACCGACTGGAAGAACTAGAGTATGCAGATGGTGCTGTGTATATGGAAGACGGAAAAGTCGTGATGCATGGTGAAACATCAGTCATAATGGATTCTATCGAAGCTAGGAAAACCTCTTATACCAACACTATCAACTCTTGAAAAGCATTTGCTGCATGTATGTAACATAGCATCACTACATTCTAGTCGTCGTGAAATATGTTCTTTTAACGTAAAGAAAAGCATCATATTCATTCTTAGTTTGTTTCCTAAGGACGATGAGTAAAAACAGGCAATCTTTATCGCTGTGACCAATTAACCAAGAATTTATGGGTTCAAGTTTCACTTGAAACGGGTGTATAAGCATTGGCTTTTACTATGAATATACTCATTTATCTTCGGTTATGGAGTAGAAGTGTAGAACCTTGGTTAGTAGATCTTCCCACAATGTTTTATAAGTTGGGGCGTTACTTTGAGACTCGTAAATCAAATCTCAAAATTTTAATAAATTACATTTGTAAATAGTAACACAGGAAAACAATTAAAATGCAGAAATGCAAAAATGAATTTTTATGCAAGGTAAATGCAATATATCTTTCTATATCTCTCCTTTATAAAGTATTTTTATTTTTATTTGTATACATACTTTCTTAATTTTTGAATGTTTTTAACACATGAAAATTATAAATTATCAATATTGTACCAATTTAATTTATTATAAGTTATAATAATATCTTATTTATGGAAACAAACATTATTTTCTATCACTATTAAAAATCATTGAACACCACCGATTAAAAAAAAAAAAGTAGATTTAATCTTACTTTGTACTATGCTAGGTTATAAAGATTTATTATATCTGGCTGAAAATAACCTTCTAGAAAGGCTATAAACCTAACAAAACAACCTTAAAAAAGCACTCCCAAACACCCCACAAATTATTTCGGACGTTTTAAGGTTTAGGATTATCCGGTGTTTGTGTTCTGTTCGCTTGCGATTCATTCCATCTTTCCTTCTCTCCGGCGCCGCCACTTTTGTCGCAATCATTTGACCGACGTCTTTTCCATCCCATTCTTGTTTTTATGTATGTATGCTCTTATATATATAAATCATAATTAATTACTACTAATTACCTTTATTCTTCACTTCCCACATTTTTCATGCTTGTGTAATAAAGGTCCTGCTGCTGATATAGTATATAAATTACTTTTATTTATTTATCTCTTTTAGCTGTTTGATTTTGGTAATAGTTTTGTTGATATTGTCAATTTAAGGTTGATTATTTCTTAATTGTTTATCATAGATGGTTTTGAGTATTATTATTAGCTCTCTAACTTTTTTACATATATGATTAACCAATGCAAGTATTATACCACCAATTTACCAAGTCATTTGAGTGAACGATGGGGACGGAAAATACGTACCAAGAGACTTATTTAACGAGTTATGATAAGTAGAGTCCCACATTGTGTATAACTTAGTAGTATATATACTACTTGCATTAGTTAATCATATATGTAAAAAGTAAAGGGCTAATTGGAATCAACTTGCCCTGCTGTAGCTAGTTAAATTCGTAGTTTGATGATTATTAGGTGAACAATTATATCAGTTTGCAGAAGAATCCAAGAGACCGATGACCATATAACCAGTATTGACTGTATGTGGCTTGTCGTATGTAGTGTCTTGTGATATAGGAAGTCTAGAAATGATTAAGTGTTACCTCTTTTCTGATTTGCATTCAGGCAGTTATAGATGAACGTCTAATATACTTTGTTACTTAAAAGGGGTTTTCATTTTAGGGCTCAAAAGGGCTAGTTTTTGCTCTCATGTAAACTTGTAGGAGATCTCTGGCATTGACGTTCTGTTCATAAGTATTAGACATATATTAGTTTCTATATATCAAGTTTCCATATATTAGTTTCTATGTATCAGTTTAGGCTACTCTATAAATATAGCCTCTTGTAATCCTTTTTAATCACAATACAATAATACAATAACAATTACAAGTTAAAGGCTTTCGTGACTTGTGCTTTTATCATGTTATTCCTTTGGCTGGCAAGATTGAATGGTGTGTCTAGTTATGCAAAAATTTTCTTGCATATAGGCTGTATGTATTAGGAAAATAGCCAATTAACGAAATTGATGAAGAATATATGAGAAGCAATTTATGTTAATGGCTCATTGGTCCGATCTAGAAACTATGTGGCAGAGCCTTAAATTATAGTTTTATACTCCTAGTGTAGAAATATTTCGTTCTAAAGGTATCTAGATATCCTATTTTGCAGATTTGTGACTTGGAAAATGCCTAAAAAGAATTCATCTAAGAAATCAAAATCTGGCCTACAGAATCTTGATGTAGCTCGTTGGGAAATGCCGAAAAAGAGTTCATCTAAGGCACCAAAACCAGTGTCACTGAAACCGAGCATAGTAAAGGAGAAACAATCCTCTACACCCGGGACATTTGGAAAGGAAATCGAAGATATATTTTCTAAGAAAAGAAAGAAACCTGAGCAGCAGAAAATCAATAAAATGGCAGAAGGTGTTGCCGGGAAGCCTAGCAAGTTGGATAAAGAACCCAGTAAAGATTCAATAGATGATTCATCATCTGTGAAACGAAAGAAAAAAATGAAAAAATCTGGAGGGTCTAATGTGGATATGTTTGAAAATGAACAACCTGCTAAACCCAGGAGGAAAACTGCAGACGGACTAACAATTTACAGAGAAGAAGAGCTAGGGTTCGGTAAGCCAGATGCCGGAGGCACCCGTCTCTGTCCTTTTGATTGCGATTGTTGTTTCTGATCTTCAAAAAGATGAGCATATTTTATATGATATGTAGTTTTGAATTGTATAATTCAAGTGCTTGTGCAATTCTTTTCTTCTAGCTCTTGGTCCCCAAGACGGGTTGATATGTGTTACTATTTCAAAAGTGTTCGTGGTCAGTTTAACGCTGAGTAATCTTTTGGTTGTGATATCAAAACCATAGAATGTTAATGATGATTAATTCTCCCAAAATCAAGAATGAGTATGTCTTTTTTTACTTTGTGGTCAGTTGGCTGATCTAAAAGGTACAGTTGGATTAGTATAAAATGTCCCCTTGGAGGTTTAGGTATAGTTATCGGATCATTAGACCAGAACTTCCTAATGGATATAGAGATTTTATGCTTTTGGAACAGAGACATATTATGATATTAATGTTGGTTGCTATTTTCTCATACAAACTCTTGGTTAGAAATACACCATGAAGGCTATTTTCTCATGGTTGGGTTACATTTGGTCATCAAGGCCCACATTCTCATTGTCTGCATTTGCTGTTCAATTACTTTACAGATATTAATGGAAAAAAAGTAGTATGTTTTGATGTAACTAAAGGAGAATTTGGGTTGATTGCTATTCCATCAAACACTTATACAGAAAAATTTTGCCATTTCAAAAGGGTGATTGTGTGCACTGAAGGAAATTTAGAGATCCGTAGACATGGTCACTAACTCACTATACACTACTGGCCTTTCTGGTCTAGACTTTTTCACTTTTAAGGTGCTGGGCAGATTCCAGCAATCAGCATCCCGAAAGTATGTCATTTGTATGCAAGTAAACTTACATTCGTGAACAAAATGGGTTTGGAATATAGGTCTTAAAAAGGTATAGTTTTAATTATCGGCTAAACGTCTAGGAGATCTTTGGCATCAACATTTTGTTTCTATTCATTGGCCTTTTTTGGTCGTTGGGTTCGTCGATAGGATTCATAAGTGGCTCACAGTAATATAGGCTCGGGATAAGATTGTAGATCGAGTTGTATCACATAGACTATGGCAAGAAGAAATGTTGTAAATAGAAATAAAATGCATTTAAATTTGGATTTGCAAAATAGTGGGATTGCACCTTATACAGGGGTGGCTGTCAAGATGCCAGAATTTGGCATTGCAACAACCAATTAATCATGTCATATCATACATGCCAAAACATGTCAATTTTTAGAGGGTGGTTGATAAAAGTATGTTCAAAAGTCTACCAAAAAAATATTAATTAATAAAGTGAAGGGGTGATGCCCATGCGCGTTTAAAAATGTGTGACATGCCGATTAAGCGGCATACCTATGACGATTTAGGATGTCAATGCCGCATGTTGGACAATGTCAAATCATAGGGACTGATATTACCGCATACTCGGTACTGCTCCATTTCGGTGCCCACCCCCTCGCCTTTATAGTCCTTTTCCGTTACCTTGGTCCCCTTTCTTGGTAAGTAGGAGATTTGTTGGCATCATTTGCCATTTGCCAATATGATCATCTTTCAGATCCACAACAGATATATGGGTTTAGTACTTTAATGTGTTGGTTAATTCCATATCTAAGAGTAGTTTGTGAAGGTAGTTAGTTCACAAAAAAAAATAAAAATACTTGCACAAAAATAAAAGAGTGCGTGTGTGTAGACACGATGGTGGCGTGGATCCCATGAGTTGGCTTCAAGGTGGCGTGTGTGTTGGCTTGCTTGGGTACATGCTTCGTCAACGCTTGTCATTGGACTACTTTTCTTTCTTTATTTATTTTGGGTTAATCTAAATGTTTAATGAATTACTCGTATTTGCTTTTGTTTTTGGGATTATAGTCTAGTGATAGAGAGACTACGTAAATAAAAAAGTGAAATCTAAAGGTTCAAAACCTGACCTTATATCCCTTTTTAGCTATAATGTTAGTATTTGTTTACCATTTATCATTTAGCCGTGAGTGGTTGGTTTGGGCTGTTAATAAACCGATTATCTGTTTTTATGTTTATTTCTTATATGTGTATTGCCTAAAAGGTTTATGTGTTTTTTTATGCTTATAAAACTTAATTATTAAACCGATTAAGTTGTGTTTCAAGCTATTGACACAATGAACTACACGAGTAAGGTTTGGTTTGAAATATATGAATTCGGTAACACATTACTTCAAAATATTCAACCCAAACGTAACACGCTTGTCATTTATCACTCCAAATTCACGGATTGCTTGGTTTAGAAAGCTTATACTATCTTTGTATGCTCAATATTCAAAAGTTTTTATTATTCCTAAACATTAAAACATCCTCAATATTCATTAGTAAAAAATTAAAAATTTTACTAAAAATCTCCATACTTGCCTTTATCTTTTAAGAAAACAACACTCACCCTTTTAAAAGACCACATTAGGTCCATGCTGGGCAAACCCTAACTCAAAATTTTATAACATTTTTTTAAAAAAAAAATTTGTTTATATATTTAAATTTACTAAAGGCTAGACGTTTTTCTTTTTTCTTTTTTTTTTTTTGGGTCGTCTTGAATACTTAAATCTTTAATAGGCCTAGTACGATCTTGGCCTAATTAAGGTTCCCTTATATATGGGTTGGATTAGCAACCTTGTTGACATTGGAGTAAGTTTGTTTAGGTAACATGGGTTTGGTTTTGTTTGGTTGAAAAAGAAAGAAAGGTTGAGACACGAATAACGTGTCATTTAGTCGCCTGCCTGCCCCCCAACTTTGAATAAGAAAACAGTCAGTCGTATGCAAATTAAGTTAGTCATAAATCGAGTGATTAATTTTCAGCCACGATACAAATCACTCATACAAAAACACGTATATATATATATGCATCTTTCTATAATATACTCACTTTATTATTAAAAAAAAAAAATCTCATAATAATAATATTATTATATTATTCTATACCAACCTTCAAAGAGAGAAAAAAAAACCCTCTAATTTCTTGATTTCTCCTTTAAAAAAAAAAAAGAAAAAAGATTAAATAAAATTATGGATGCAGCAACGAGTTTGAATTCTTTGCCCAGTTTTCATTTCTCAAAATCGAATCCTTCTCTGTAAGTTGAGCTATATATTTTTTTCTTTTTCTAAAGTAATAAATTGTGTGATTTTTCATATAATTTTTATTCTGTTTTATATGATATTTGTTTTGGAATTGTGAACGTTTTAGCAGATCATTACAATATTAAATATTCAGATTGTATATGTAAATGATAAAAACAAAGATGACCCATTTTGTAAGTAAATGTGATGCTGCTGAACATGTTAAGAAGGTTATTTTCAGTTTGATTGTATCGACACGTATATCGACATGGACCGATAGTAAATGTAGAGCTGGATAATTAGCTTCAAGGTCTGAATGCTTGACTTGGTTTTAGTAGGTTAATCAGATATGCAGTTTTTTGATAAGTAATCCCAAAAACCAAAATGAAATGGTATAACAAAATTAGCAGTTATTATAAGTAATTCCGAACACCCCTTAAGATCCCACATGTGCCGTTCGGATGATGGTTAAAGAAGACGTAATGTGAGAAAGCTTTTTTCAAATTTTGTATGATTATAAAGTCAAAGTTTATGACTTTCTTAAAATTTAGGATGATTATATAGTCAAAGTTTATGATTATATGACTAGCAGATGATGGTGTATGTGTTAAGATAGACGACGCTTTGCAGCTCTTCATTTCTTGTTAACCTAGGTATCTGACCTGCTTTGCAAGCTGACTAATCCCATGGCGACCACCCGCTTTGCGAGTAGCCCGGATTCCTCACGGGTGAACCTCAATGGCCACAAGGGATATATATTTTTACCCCTAGGAGTCAAACTTGGGACCTCTAGGTATTTTTCACCGTTAGATAAGGAGATTTTATCATTAGGCCACCACCCTTGTGGTTCTTTGCAGCTCATTTTACTAATGTGTAGTGTGCTTTCGTTATCACTAATTCCATATAGGAGATGTGAGTGGGTACTTGAAAACATGCCGATATATGCATATATTTGCGACCCTTGATCAATGATAGAGTGACTACTGATAAATTTGAATCACGGTTTATTTGTTGCAACTAAACTTCAAGCTCCTGGTTGCAGTCATGCATGTGAAGTCAAATGTCGATCATCTTTGAGTTCTGATATAACTGGAAGCACCTTCCCAAACTTGCAATCGCGTACACCACTTCAGAATAGAAGTTTAGCTGGAAAGACGTTTTGCTCTGCAGGGGTTTGGACGCATCCTTTAACTTCTAGTGAATCTCATTCACATGTTGAGGAAGAAAAGGTTGGAGTACTTCTTTTGAATCTTGGAGGCCCAGAGACTCTTAATGATGTTCAGCCCTTTTTGTATAATCTATTTGCAGACCCGGTATGTTGTGCAAAATATGATTTAATGCTAGTTCCATATTTTTGTTGTACATAAAATAATATCGGTATATGTTGGGACAGGATATCATTCGTCTTCCAAGGTTGTTTCGGTTTCTACAACGACCCTTAGCACAACTCATTTCCACACTTAGGGCACCCAAAAGTAAAGAAGGGTACGCTTCCATTGGAGGTGGCTCCCCTCTGCGAAAGATAACAGATGAGCAGGTAATATATTTGACTCGATGCAACGTTTTTGTTATTTTCTGTGTATGTATCTGAAAAATCATCATATTAACATGAAGTAGATACACCAAATATAATAATGACTAAGCCAATTTAGGATATCTATAATATTGGATCTGAGACAATAGACCAGCTACATATTCATTCCTATATCTTTATATTGTTTGCTATGTTGCAATTAATAACATGTTCTTAGTATTGATGTTTGCTGCAGGCTGATGCTCTAAAAACGGCACTTGAAGCAAAGGAAGTACCTGCTAATGTCTATGTTGCAATGCGTTATTGGCACCCGTTCACCGAAGAAGCTGTTCAGCAGGCAAGTATAAATGCTGGACTACCATTTAATGTAGTTTGACATTATAATTTGTATCATGTGGCCATCACACTCTGTTTCTTCTAGATTTTATGTGAAAGTTCATGCTTTGAATGTATTATCAAAATCCCTGTTGAACAGGATTTTATAACTTGCAAATGGTTTAAGAAACTGCAATCTGCTAAAAGATTTTCTTTTACTTAATCTAATAAACATGTCAACTTTTGTGTTAAGCAAAGGTAATATGTACATATAACTTTTGACATCTAAGTAAAAATCGAAGATTGGAAATTCTTTTTCATAAAGTTTACTGAGAGGTCATAACTTGCATCAATAATAAGGCCAGCAGAAGCCAGAGTAGAGACGACTGAGGATTATTCTTGATTTACTTGTTCAAACTATTAAAGCTGATACCGATTGTTATCCATTGCAGATTAAAAGAGATAATATAACAAAGCTTGTTGTGCTTCCTCTTTATCCTCAATTTTCTATTTCTACAACTGGCTCAAGTATTCGTCTTCTACAAAGCCTCTTTAGGTAATATTATGACTGCATTTTATAAATTTAAATTTGGATCTGTTTTATGGTAGCCATCTTATTGCTGCACAGTTGTAACCAAGTTTCTTTGAAATGCATGCAGGGAGGACAAGATTTTGTCAAGGCTTCCTGTTGCTATTATCCAGTCTTGGTATCAGCGTGTGGGTTATGTCAAGTCTATGGCTGACTTAATTGAGAAGGAATTACAAAGTTTTGGCTCACCTGAGGAGGTCAGTTCATTTTCATATTGCTTATGTATTTAAAGTTTGCAATTTCGACCCATTTACTTGTTAATTGGTCAATTTGGGTTGTCCTTTTTTTCTGACGCATGACATAGGTAAAATAAACAAAAAGCTTCAAAGAGAACTGATAACAATAGTAAAATCAACAAACAATACGTACACAGTCGAAAGATTTCATTGATTTTGTGGTATAAAGGTTCTACCGTGAAATATACCATGACAACAATGGTAAAATCAACAAACAATACACACGAGGTCGAAAGATTTCATGATCTAAGATATTACGTGACCAAAAGATTACGAGGGAAAAGGGGGGGGGGGGGGGGGGGGGGGGCTACATAGTGCGTGTTGGATCGTCCGGACTCCTGACTGTTACAAAATTTACCTGTCTTGACCTTCTACTATCCCCATCTTTTTGGTCACCTCTCCTTTTGACCTTTAGATAATCAGTAGAATATGACCTTTAGATAATCAGTAGAATAATATGATATCTGAGAGTTACTAATCTTGGCTTTTAGTTTAGTTCCATAATTGTGGTGATTACGAAATTTGCAGGTCATGATATTCTTCAGTGCCCATGGGGTACCAGTTACCTATGTTAGAGATGCTGGGGACCCATATAAAGATCAGATGGAGGAATGCATTTACTTAATCATGCAAGAACTCAAGGCAAGAGGAATTGACAATGACCACAAATTGGCTTATCAGGTAGTCCATTTAAGTTCATTGCATGGTTATCTTTTTTCTTTCTCCTAGTATTTGTTTACATTTTCTTATAAACTGTCATTCTCATCCTAAATAGTTCTTTTGATCTTTTTGAAGATAAACGAGTAGACAGAATGAAAAACTGTATAACAGTTGGGTTTCTATGATGGTTCTTTTATTGCTGACTGCATTCCTCATTTTCGCTTGTTTTTTATTTATCAGAGTCGAGTTGGGCCGGTTCAGTGGTTGAAGCCTTACACTGACGAAGTACTTGTTGATCTTGGCAAACAAGGTGTGAAGAGTCTCCTTGCAGTTCCTGTTAGGTAACAATCTAGACCAAAACCTTTGCTAATTATCAATTTTATCTATTGTTTGGCTAGTTTTCTGTTGATGGAATGTTTAATATTATGGTAGACCCGGATTTCTGTGTTATTTCCCTAATGAATATATGTGCGCAACTACAAAAACTAATTCAGTATTACCTCAACCATGATTGATGAAACAATTAACATTGTAGGTGTCTACTAATTATGTAATTTACCAATAAATCATCAATTTTGCCCTTCTTTCATATTCCCTATGTGCTTCAATTCCAATTTTTTGTAATGTTTCTTTTTCTGATCTAGTCTGCTGATAAGGTCTCAGTGCATATTGAAATGCCTATCCTGAACCCTGTTATGAGTGTTTCCCGTGAAAGTTGTGTCCTTTCCTTTTCTTGGGTAGTTCTTAACGTCTTATGTTAAAGTAATCTATTATTCCATAATCATCGTTGCATGCTAGTAGATTGATGTTTTAGTTTGGCTCATACTTTATTTTGTCATTTCCGAGCGTAATGTGGATTTATTGGTAAGTAGGGAACATCTTTATAAACTTTGTAGGTTTCACAAATTTTAATTAATTGATTTCCATTTCATGAGTTGCTCTATCTATCTCGCAAACTCATATGCCCACAATGTGGATGGGAAATTTCAATCCATTTGCTTATGCATGGGTCATTTTAGGTTTTTTTTATTTCTAATGGGCTGAATTGGTAAAAAAAATGCTTGAAATGAGCGACTCAAATGGGTTGCTGAAATTGCATAAAACCTCCCAACTCTTTCTCTAAAAATTAGATTTTAGCCTTTTGGAGTTTTTTTCGCGTCCAAGCAGACACGTGTATTGTCAATCTGTTGATGCTAACTTGGTATATGCAATTGTGAACATTCAGTTTTGTGAGCGAACACATAGAGACACTTGAAGAGATAGATATGGAGTACAAGGAGTTGGCCCTTGAATCTGGCGTCGAAAATTGGGGTCGTGTCCCTGCTCTTGGGTGTACATCCTCTTTCATTACTGACTTAGCGGATGCAGTTATCGAAGCCTTACCTTCTGCTGCAGCAATGACAACCTCCACAAGTGATAGTAGGCCCAAAAATTTCAATGAAGATCCGGTCGGGTATGCTGTTAAGATTCTTTTGGGTTCGTTCTTAGCATTTATATTGCTAGTATTCTCTGGTTTCAAGAATCAAAATGTCTAGAAGAGTACACAGGATCAAAAACTAACGTTGCTTTGAAGAAAACGGGTAAAATAAAGACGGTTTACGATACATAGAAGTCGGGATTTTTGTTACAGCTTATAGATCGAATTTTAGCTGCTTTTCTTTTTTTCTTCTGATTTTTATTATGAACAAGTGAAATTCAGTGAAGAAATTGTTCCACTTCAATATCCTATATTTTTTATAACAAGGTTCTTTGCGTGTAAAATCCAATTATTGGATCAAGTAAAATACGTGAATATCTTGATCAAATTTTTTCAAAGATCCAAGTGATTTTATGAAGAATGCTACAACTTATATATATGAGTAGTCTTGTGAATTTTCTATTTTTTTTGAAATGTTAATTCACTTGAAAACTTCGTGTCGCGAATCGACAACGAGATGTCTAGCATACGTTGTCTTAACCGAGACCGCGCTAGAGAGTTCCCTCGAAGTAGAAATGCCTATTTCAAATACCCAATGGGGGAAAAAACCCCTACTAATCCGTCCGGAGGCACGACGATTAATAGGGGTAAACCCTGCCTCCTCAGACTTAAACCTGAGTATACCCAAGTCAAGCCCTTATAGAAGGACTACCTATATCTCAAAGTTGATGGAATAAAGATTCGAACCTGAGACCTATAGGTCATCAATGGAACTCCAAACCACTCCACCACTCTCAAAGTTGTACCAAATCTTAAAAGTTTAAAAGTTCAAGTACGGAATAGCATCAAATTTACCAAATGTTTCTTTCCATGCAATGGAAGTTTTTCTTAGGGGTCGTTTGGTTCGCAGAATGTTTTTTGAAGGAATTGAAATCTGTCAAAGAAATTAAAATTTAAATGAATTGGAAACTGAATGGATTGGTATCTCATGGAATTGGAATTTGAATGAATTATAATTAACATATTTTTATAAAATTTAAATAGTAGTACTTTCTATTAAAAAAAGTTATAAATGTGTATAAAGTATTATTAATTTTTATAAAATAATAAAAAATATTATAATATAATAAATAACTTTATAAAATAATAAACTTTTTATCATCTAATATTATTATTTTATAAAGTAAATAACTAGTATTTATTAAATAATTATTTTACATGAAATAAAAATAAACTTTTATAAAATAGAAGTAAATTTATATAAAATTCTGACTTATTGTTGAATAATAATAAATATCAATTTTATAATAAACTAATATATATTAACTATTATAATAATATTAATTAAAACTAAAAAAAATTATTATTATTATTATTAAACTATTATATTAATAATAATAATAATAATAATAATAATAATTGTTATTTATACTAATAATAATCATTTTTAATTTTTATAATTTTAATTATTATAAATATTAATAATAAGTATTATTTAAATTAATATAATAATAATAGTAATAATAATTGATAATAGTAATTATGTTTATTTAATTATAATTATTATTATTATTAATTATAATAATGACTATTATTATATATAATACTTATTATTTTTATTAATAATAATTATTTATATTTATATTATAATATAATATAATAACAATAATAACTAATTATTATTATATTAATTATATAATTTATAGTATTAGTAATTATTATAATTATTATTATTATTATAAATAATAGTAAGAGAAAAATACAATATCTATGAAATAAAACATAATAATAATTTTAGAAGAGTAAAATTGTGAATTCTATTGGAATAAACTTTCAATCCAATTTGCTAAGGAATCTTGAATTCCTTCCTATGATGGAATTCAAAGGATTCCAATTCCAATTCCTTACGATTCAAACAAGTCATGGAATGGAATCTAAATTCCATTCTGTGAACCAAACAGGATATGGAATGGAATTCAGATTCCAATTCCATTGAATTCCAAAAATTATGCGAACCAAATGGGCATTACACAAGCCAAACGGCATTCGCCGGTAAGCAAAAGTACCAAATGGGCATGTGAATGTGGTCTTTTCTTGGTCTTTGGGATCAATGGGTATTTGGAAGTACCCTGAGAACCCATCCAAGAAACAAAAATATTTATTACCTGCAAGTCTCTCTAAAATCTGATCAATGAAAGGAAGGGGAAAGTGATCCTTATGGGTGGCATCATTAAGCTTACGATAATCAATACAAACACGCCAACCCATAATAGTCCTAGTGGCCAAAAGTTCTTTATTCTCATTTTCAACAACTGTCATGCCCCCCTTTTTGGGCACACAATGGACAAGACTTACCCAAGCACTATCAGCAATAGAGAAAATGATCCATGCATCTAACAACTTAATTGCCTCTTTCTTTACAACCTCTTTCATGTTAGGATTAAGTCGCCTTTGTCTCTGGACAACGGGCTTAACATCATCAACAAAATCTATCTTATGTTGGCAAAAATTTGGACTAATACCTGGGATATTTGTGGTCTTCCAAGCAAAAGCCCGCTTATGGGCTCGAAGCACAGACAAAAGACAATCTTTCTCGTCACTCGAGAGTGAGGACGAGATAATCACGGGTAAAGAAGATTCACCTGACAAATAAGCATACTCCAAATGGGTAGGTAATGGCTTAAGCTCCAAATCAGTAGGTGGTACATCAACAGAATTCGGTACCCTTGAACTTCCATCAGCAACAACCTCCTCAAAACTCTCATCCACGGGAGGTGTCTCATCCAAGCTAAGTGCCATAACCTCTGCAAACAATTCCTCATCATCAATATCTCCAGCTCCTAAGCAAGTAATCTCCTCATTTCCAACATCAGTCTCCATCAGTTCCTGAAATTCTCGGTCTAAAGCATCATCAATAACGTCAATCCTGAAACAAGACCCGTCAGTAGAGTAAGAATACTTAATAGACCTTTACACATTAAAAACAATCCTATCAGTACCCACACCCAAAGAAATTTCCTTATCTTTCACACAGATGATAGCATCCGCGGTATTAAGGAATTGTCTTCAAGAATAAGGGGTACCTTCGTATCTTCCTCCATTTCAAGGATAACGAAGTCAACTAGAAACACAATATGGCCTACCCGGACAGTCATGTTTTCAGTAATCCCAATGGGATACTGAAAAGAATGGTCAACTAGTTTAATACTCATACGGGTAGGTCTCAAAACACCTGAAGCCAACTTACTCCAAACCGAGTATGGCATCAAATTAATGCTAGCACCTAAATCAGCAAGTGCCTTACAAGTCAGGGACACGAATAGTGCAAGTAATAAGGAAACTCCCTGGATCTTCAAGCTTTGGTGGAATTTGGTTCTGCAAGATAGAAGAACACTCAGCATTAAGATAAGTAGCTTTCACCTCATCCATCTTTCCTTTATCCGTTACAAGCTCCTTAATGAACTTGGCGTAATTCGGCATCCCCTGAATCAAATCAACTAAAGGAACATTAATGTGAACATTCTTAATCATATTCACAAACTTGTCATATTGTTCCTTCAACTTTGCTTTCTTGAACCGCTGTGGAAATGGAATTTTTGGCTTATATGGCTTAACCTCGGGTTCCACAGCCGGTTTTGGAGGTGTGGCCGGAGTCTTCACGGTCGGATTATCCTCCATCTCAATTTCCTCTTCAATATCAGCATCATCATTACCTGAATCATGCATATCTGAAACAACAACATTAGGCATATTATGAGGGTCATAGGTTCTACCTGTACGAGTGGTAATAGCCTTGGCTTGCTCTTGACGAACTGGAGGTGGAGTGTACTTCTGTCCATTGTTAGGACCTTGATCTGCCCGGACTGAACTGCGGCCTGGGATTCTGCTGAGTATTGCTAGGCAAAGCACCTTGTGGCCTAGTAAGAGCAGCCATCCTATTCTCAAGGTCCTTAAAGTTCACACATTGATTCTTCATGTTGATCTCCACTTTACCGTCAATTCTGTCAATTCTGTCCAACCTCTCACTCAGTGCCTTAGTGTCATCCCTGATCATCTGAATACTAGTATTTGTCTTAGCTTGATTAGTCACCAACTGCTTCATCATCTTCCTCAACTCAGCATTAGGATCATCATTAGAAGAAGAAGAACCTGATCCTTGGCCTTGCTAAGTCTCATGTTGTGGCTGATTTTGATAGTTGTTCCTTTTCCACCTGTTACCTAAGAAACGAGTATTATTAGTAGGAAAGGAAGAGTTGTAAGAAGTATTACCTGAGGGCCGGTTCTGGAAACCGGTGTTGCGCTGGAAGCTTCCTTGTGGTTGATTCTGAATATAGTTGACATCTTCACGCCCCCGGTTGGGATAATCCTCAGAATAAATGCATGTCACCACAATGGTCACAACCATCCGCTAGAACTTTAACATCCTTCTCAAGAGCTCCAAACCTAGCCTCTTGAGATGCAAAACCTTTATCTATGCGCGAAGATGGCGCCTGAATCTCTCCAATCACCCCAGAATCATTACTAGTCTCAGCCTTTGCAACTCTACCTTCCTTAGTACCTCTATTCATCCTTCTCTCATTTTTCAAAAACCTTTCATCATCCATGGTTGCATTATCCTTTGCCATGGCTTCCAAAATTTCAAAATCTTCATTGGGTGTAATTTTAATGAAACTTCGAGCGAAGGCATAACCCAACTCTCTTTTAGACTTCTTATCCAAACCATCAAAGAACAACTCAACATATTGCTCCTTGGTCAAGTTATGGCCCCGGCAATTCCTTAACATTTCCTTGAAACGGATCCATGCATCTACAACATCCTTTCCATGATCTTGCTCAAAGGACCTAATCAAATTTTCCAACCTTCTTTGAGTTCTAATCGAGTAAAACTCACCTATGAAGGCTTCCTTTAGTTGGTCCCAAGTAGTGATTGAATTTTCCGGAAGATTATTAAACCAATCAAGTGCATCTCCAATGATCGAAATGGGAAATGTCTCAAGCTTAACGACATTCATTTGATTTTGACCATATTGATAAAGCTGAGCCAATTTTTCAAACCTATCCAAGTGTTGGTAAGGGTCCCATTTCCGTTTTCCATCAAATTTCTCCTCTTCTATGCTCTTGAGATGACCACCTTTCAAATTGAAAGTATGATCAATACCAGGAGGTCTAATGGCTGAGCCACGGGTCGCAAGAATAGTTCAGACCCTATCGCCATAGCGAATGTCATTTGGATCCCTTGGTTATTCGTCACCCATCTCCTCTTTCTCAACTGCTAAATCGAAGAATTCCTCTAAGTAAAACCCTTATTCGTCTGAATCAAGAGTAGGTTTAGCTACAGGTGAGAATGGTGTTGGTGTTGTGAAGTTAATCTTACGTCTTGTCGGAGTCTTCAAAGGACTATTCAGAGGTCGACCCCGAGGAACGCAAGTTCATCAACTAAGAAATAAACCTGCAAACACAACTAACACCACACGTCAAATGCACCTGTGATAAACAAAGAAAAACTAAGCTAATAAAGCAAGTAACTTCCTCACGCGTGAGGAAGGATCAAACCACTAAATTAACAACTAAAATGGCACACAATCCCCGGCAGCGGTGCCAAAAACTTGATGTGCTAAATCGAGTTTAAAATTATAGAGTAGAAATACCGAAAAACTCACTACTACACACTATCGGGCAGTGGACCCGTTCGTATGCAATATAGTTAAAAGGTAAGTCCGTGTTCGTTCTCGGGGATTGGTTTAATCTAGTTGTATAGTAAAATGATTTTGAAAACAGGGTGTTGCTCAAATTCTCACTTTGACAAATAAATTAAAATGAATTTAAAAGACAAAGCTCATAAAAGTAGAAGAAAGTTTCAGACAATATAAATAAAGATCATCCACCTTGAATTCACTAGACTTCAAACATGATTGCATTAAATTAAGACCAAATTCATTTGAGTTGAAAAGATAATCGTAAAAGGATTAAGATGCTCACGTGATACCACAAACCGTGAACAAGTTACCCGATTACCTAAGTTGCTAGTTAAATTACCCAAGCCGGTACCACCAATGTTTTGACAACCTTACAAGCTATTAGTTTGTTTGACTATCGAATTAACAATCATGCCTATGTGAAGATAACGTGATACTACCAACCGTTATAAGACACGTTGTCAAAATGACTCCTTTTATTAAAATGATATTCACTATCATACCAAGAACTAGTGATAATTGCTTATAGACAAACAACCATTTGAAAATCACATATGCATCCAACTAGTACCACTAACGAAGAACACACTGCCACCAATATCATATTAACATATAAAAATGAATTAAATCATCAAGATCTCGGCACAACGATAATTGGAAACAACTCTTTGAATTAAAAATATAGCAATCACATCATTCGTCTAATTTCATCAAGGTGGATGATTAAACGTTTAGCCATTCATGATCAATTTAAAATAACAATTAAAATTAAAGAAGAACATAATGTACCAATTGTTTGAGAAATAACTGCAAGACAATAAAAGTAGATACGATCTAGATGGGTGCTCGTGAATCTTCAATGAATCGAAGGAAGGAATTCTTGCTTTGGTCCTTGAAAGAACCCCTTGTAGAGCAGCTCCTAGAAAGAATTTTGATAACCTTTGGAATTAGGTTTTATTTTCTATTTATACCTCTTCAAAACTGCTGCAGAAAATCGGCCAAACCCTTCAGATCCCGTGCACTCACTGCGGCGCAGTGGGCGAGTGATGCCCCCACTGCGATGCAGTCTAAAGTCACTGACTAGGTACTCGTTTTTATCTTGGTTGACTGCGGCGCAGTGGGCTGGTGATGCTCCCACTGCAGCGCAGTCTGAATGTTCTGATCCGCAACCTCTCTTCTTTCAACTTGTAAACTTGCCAAAATCTTCTATCTTCTCAACTTAAACAACTCTCGATCTCATGAATCTATATCTTGACCAAATATCATCTGAAAATGCGCCAAATGAAAACGTAACCTGTTTAGAGCCTGAAAACACTAACAAACACCATAAACGTGCCAAATGCACATAAAATCAACTTAAAACATTTAATAAAATGGCTAATAACGATGTGGGCGATAGGTATAAAATGGTCATATCACCCCTTATAGTCGAGTCTTGTGAATTTATACGAGGAGATGCTATTAATTTAGTGTAATTGAAAATATGGTTATGACATTTGAAAAATGGGTTTTTACTGAGTGTAGAAAAAGGTAAATGAGTAGGAATCTTCTGGTCCCATGTATCGTGTTGATACTCAGAGCGCACACCGCATAGAACTCATGTCCGGTGATTCGCCATTATCATACATGGGTCACTAAATATAGTTTCTCCTTTTGCCTTTGATAAGATTTAAACCTATGACTTGCGGTCTTCATTTGTGGCTCATGTGGTCACATGATAGCGATACCAGTTGATCTATGATCTATGATCAATTGGGGTTTGTTTGATCCGTAAATGTTTTGACGTAGTCATTTGTTATAATTCTTAGGAACTTTCACAATCATTTCAAATGCATTTCATGAGATCCACGTTATATTTACTTGGTGACTAAGAAATATATATGGGAAAAGGGAATATAAGGCCATCGACACCTAAGCTTAGGTGTGGAACCTGACACGTCCTAATATTTTATTATTTATTGTTTAATGAATAAATGTTTGGGCCCCCATGATTTTTATGGTTTAAAAAATTAATATGTGAGTGTCCGGCATCTAAGCTTAGGTACCTAACAGCCTTATATTCTCATCCCCTATATATATATATATATATATATATATATATATGGAAAAAGGGAATATAAGGTTGTCTGGCACTTAAGCTTAGGTGTGGAACCCCTCACATACTAATATTTTATTATTTATTGTTTAATGAATAAATGCATGAGCCCCCATGATTTTTATGGATTAAAAAAACAATATGTGAGTGTTCCACACATAAGCTTAAATACCCGATAGCCTTATATTCTCATCCCCATATATTTATTTATATGTTTCACAATCATTTCAAATGCATTTCATGGGATCCTCATTATATTTACTTGGTGACTAAGATATATATGTTTGCTTAGTGACTAAGTTTATACTTTTCATAGAAGCTTCATGAAAGCTACTTTATGATTGTTAGAATCATGCTTATATAAACATTTGTTTTATGGTTAGGGAAACACACAAAAACACATACAGAAAACTTATATAGAATTAGTTTTGTTATGTATATAACAGTAGTGAGACTTTCATCGTCAGTCATGTTCTCAGATGGACTGTGCTGGTGACGTGGTCGATCTCTACCAGACGATGAAGAGACAATGACGCTGAGTCCAATCACCGCTGCAGTTAAAAAAAACACGTTTAAGCCCTCTTTAAATAAGAGAAAAGTATACCTAATAAAATACTAGATATGGAGTCTTGATTTCTGTCACAATCAATTATTTTTTGTATTATCTCAAAACAAAATTTGTGTAACCACACATATAAGATTGAATTGTTGTTTTTGAAAAATCATATTAGGATATAAAGAGATATTCAGTCATTGATTTGTTACCCGTGTATTCTCCAATAACTGAAAACAATATTTTTTGTGAAACTAATGGCGGCTACAATGAAGCACATGTCGGCTAATTTCTCCAAACTTGATAAGTTTGAAGGAGTGGAAGTTTGAAGATGGCAAAAGAAGATGCATTTCTTTTTCACCGACATAAACGTGGTTTATGCGTTGAGCGCTTCGTGTCGTGAAGATAATGCTATTCTTGAAACGAATACGGAAAAGGAGCAAATGGGAAAATGACAACTACATTGCTCGAGGTTTATTTCTCAACGGTATGGTTGATTCCCTGTTTTGATATTTACCAAAATCATGAATCTGTTACAGAACTATAGGACCTCTAAAGACGAAGTATGTGTCTTCAATCGTGGTAGAACATAAAAAGACAACCGGATAAAACGACAACAAGGGGACACGTAAACATCAAAAGGCTAGGAAAGTTAGTCCCCACAAGAAATCTAAATTGACATGTTAGAAATGTGTTAAGTCCGGTCATTTAAAACTAGATTGCAGAGCTAATATTGGTAACGAAAATATCAATAGGTGTGGTACAAGCAGTTTTGAATATGGTTTTAACAACCAAAACTTGAAAAGTCAATATATATATATATATATATATATATATATATATATATATATATATATATATATATATATAAAAGTATTATTATGTTTCATGTATACTGAGAGTCTGAGACTAATCTTGTGCAGGATGATTATGTTATATGGCGGGTTGACCCTGGTGTTAATACCCCTCTTCCGAACAAGGAGTGCTCAACACATAAATTACGTTCATGTTGGTGAGGAAGAAATGTATCTTTTTTTTGCCGTCTTCGAAAATATATTTCTGCAAACTTATAAAGTTTGGAGAAATTAGCCGTCATGTGCTTCATTGTAGCCGCCATTGATTTCACAAAAAATGTTGTATTTGATTGTTAGAAAATTTTAATTGAGTAACCGTGTTACACGGGTAAGAAACCAATGACCAGATATTTCTTTATCTATATAATGATATGATATTTAGAACCCTACAATTCAACCATATATATCCGAGTTACACAAATTTTGTTTTGGAATAATATCATAAACAAATATTCTTGATTTAAGCGGAAATGAAGAACAAGTTAGTTAGAAAGTATTTCATGTTTAATATTTTCTTATGTATTCTTTTCCAATCTTATTGGTTTTAGTAGAGTTTTCTAATCTTATTGTTGTTGTCCAAGTTTCACTAGTTGCTCCTTGTTTTGTTATTTATATAGAAAATCTATGACACGTTTGAATTGTTACCAAGTAAATACATAAACTTAATAACCAATTAAAGGTATAATTTTACTCACCAAGTAATCTCATTCGTAAGTAAAATATAAGCTTAGTAACCAAGTACCATCCTACTAAACACAAGTTCAAGTCATATGGATAAATCATGGGTTACACATGTAAAACTTTTATGATGTTAAGAGGATTATTAAATTAATATTTTAAGAAAATTAACCATTTCCTATATAATCATAATGTATAATGTATAATCTTGATCCTTAAGTAAACTAAGTCATTAACTAAACATATAGCTAGTCATCAGGTAACGACGTAACGTTAGTCATCAAAATATAATCTGAGTAGATTCCATGAAATGCATTTGAAATGATAGAAAATTTCCTAACAATTATATCAAATAACTATGTCAAAACATCTCTATTATTTTTTCTATCAAAAAAATATGATGTGAATAGTAAATGAAACGCATCCACACTATTCCATCATTTGAATTTTGTCACAACTTGATCAATTCGGTTTTTTTTCCAAGTTTTTGTTGCTTTCTTGCGTAATTTTTCCTTCTTGGTTTCCATGTTATCGTTTAATCGTTTAAATTTTATCACGTCACACCCTCTTGGGTTTTTCTTTGTTTTTTTTCGTTTTGAACTAATATATTGAAAACTTTCATTCAACTTTTTGTTTTTAAGTTGTTTTCATTTTGTGGATCCTGTTTTAACTTTTTACTTCGAGTTTATAGCGACACGGAGATTGGGGCCTGCAACACGGGGCTCGGAACCAACTAGTTATAAATAAAAGAGAATGTCTTTTTTAAAAGTATTTTTAGAAAAAATTTGATAAGGCAAGCTAAAAATATTCTATATTCTTATTTAATAAAAAATTATGTCATATTGCAAAAAAATATTTTTATTAACTTAACATTTTCTTTTTTTATTTCCTTACTTTCTTTTCCAGTTTTTTAATTCAATTTTTTAACTAGATGTATTATTTTCACTTGCATATTTTTGGCTCGCATTATCGTAAGTATGGTTTTTTATTAGTAGTTGCCATTGCATATTATAATATTGTCGACTTTTGGTTCTTTTAAAACCACTTTCATATTTGTATTAATCCAAGTACCCAAAAGTTGAATATACATTTATATTGGTGTTTTGAATTTTTCAAATGATTGTTATTTCAAAGTTTTATTAAATTTGATAACGTTAAGATTAAAGGTTTTTTTTTTACCTACTACAATTGTTTATATATATATAATAAAACATCTTTTTAATTACCCGGACTGAATTCGGATTAATTAACTAATACACAAATCAAAAAAAATGGATTTTGGTTCAGTATTCATTTAATGAATGTATACCCCAGACTTCCAAATTTTATTTTAACTTGCAAATGTCATAACCATATCTTTTAATTACATTAAATTAATAACATTGTTAATTTATGTCAAATCAAGAATATTTAATTGTATCATCCCAAAATAAAGTTCGTATAATCCAAATATAATTGTTAAAGTGATATTATGATACAAAGAGATATTTGACCATTAATTTTTACCCGTGTTATATAACACGGGTTTTCTAAATTCTCCGGTTGAAGAGAACTTTGTAATAGTTTTGAACTACAGCTGACTGAGAAAAAGTGAAATGATCATTTCCCAACTTTAGTTGTTCGTGTTATCATATGCATGAAGTCTCTCTCTCCTTGATCCGACTTTCTTTCGGCCTTGGAACATGGATCACGTACACGTATATAGCTCAAAAGTTTGAGTGACATCGGTTTCTGATCTAACCCAAAAATCGTGTCACATAAGTAGGCATGGCAATGGATCCATGTTCCATTCTTTCGGCCTTGTGAATAGTACCATTGCCATGCCTACTTATGGTACTCCAAGCAGATGAACATCCATCCGATGATTCTGATCTAACCCATAAATCAATATATTGTGATTTAATCCAATTTGAAATAGATGGCTTATGTAACTCGGATTAACCAAATTAAAAAGCTGATGTAACATCTTGAATTCCTCATGTTCTCACATAAGCAAAAATAATTAAACTGGTGCAGAAAAATCATATACGAAAGACGGATACCTTCCGTTCAGAGGTAAATCAACCGAATCGACAAAATCATTAAGCAATAGACAGGATCCTCTGTATCCAACTCAACTACAACCTACATACCCTAATATTAAAGCTATCACTGACTTGAAACACAATAGAAAACATCTCAATTTTGCTGAGGAGAGGCTTTAGGAGCAGATTGAGCCACCTGAGTTGGTGGAGCTGCAGTTACAGCAGGATCAGCAGAGTAAGCAGGAGGTTGATAACCACCTCCATATGATCCATAACCTGGTTGAGTCACAGGTGGTGCACCATATGGTGGTTGGGCGTATCCTGCAGTACCATAAGCAGGTGGTGCTCCATATCCGGGTTGAGAATATCCAGTTTGTACGGAAGCAGCATTTGGCGACTGCTGGGGTTGCTGCCCGTAAGCAGGAGGCTTTTGTGTTGGAGGAGGTCCATAACCACCATATCCAGGAGTTCCATACTCTGGCTGGGAAGTGGGAGGGGCCCCATATCCGGGTTGACTAGCACCCTGAGGTGGATAATTAGAGTTAGGACCTGGCGGCTGACTGTAACCAGATTGAGGAGCAGATGTTGGAGGAGCTTGACTTGCATTGTCGCCTTGACCCCCATACGCAGCATTTTGGCCATCAGTGGTTTGACCGGCAGAATTATATCCCGGTGTAGGATTACTGTAACCATGCTGTTGACCATAACCTGATTGAGGTGCAGATGCATACCCTCCATAACCTTCTTGTCCATAACCTTGACCTTGTTGACCGTAACCATAAGACGTTGCATTTGCAGGGGTCGATGCACTTGGTGGTTGGGTCTGTTGACTTTGTTGCTGACCATAGTAATCATAACCACCACCTCCCTGGGCTGTTTGTTGACCAGACGATTGGTCCCAGCTGGTTGCATATCCACCTGCTGCTTGTTGTGGGTAACTAGCATACGGCTGCTGGGTGTACTGAGCCTGTTGACCAGGGTATGCACCAGGTTGTGCATAGCCATAATAATCTTGTTGCTGCATCTGTTGACCAGGGGGTCGAGCTTGATAACCTTGCTGAGAGTAACCACTACCCATTGAATTTCTTTGACGATTCTGCAGGAAAATTGTCATTATAAATTAGAACAATCAAAAAACCATATTAAACAATGAATAATAATACGAAGTAACACAACGATCACCAGGGCAATTAATGTCATTAATGTCATACCTCACTTATTACTTCATTAACCAACTGTTTTGCAGCCTCGATCTGATCACTTGTTCCATCTATCTGTACGGTCCTCTCTGTAGATGTATCACCAGGGGGAGGATGTAGTGGTATAACCTGATTCAATGTGATAAACTCGCAAGATTATAATCAATACATGTTTCAGCAGTAAATTTCTTGAGTTGAAATGATAATTTAGACCTATTATTACAGAAGATAATGTAGAAAACAAGATATGCATAGTATTTGAACAATGATAGGATGTACTTGTGTGCCAACCAAAAAACTTTTTCATGTAGTATACTACATTCCTATTATAGCTTTTAACATTATAAATGCTTTAATTTCTAATTTAGACCTATTATTACAGAAGATAATGTAGGAAACAAGATATGAATAGTATCTGAACAATGATAGGATGTACTTGTGTGCCAACCAAAAAACTTTTTCATGTAGTATACTACATTCCTATTATAGCTTTTAACATTATAAATGCTTTAATTTCTAATTTAGACCTATTATTACAGAAGATAATGTAGAAAACAAGATATGAATAGTATTTGAACAATGATAAAATGTACTCGTGTGCCAACCAAAATTTTTTTTCATGTAGTCTACTGCATTCCTATTATAGCTTTTAACATTATGTATACTATTACTAACACATTTACTGTCTTCCAATAAAGATACCAAACCATGGATAAGAAAGGAAGACGCATAATGCGATAAATTCTCAGTTATATCGCATGAGCTACGTAACCACACGACCACATCCACAAGAGTTAAAAAATTGAATAAACCTGAATACGAGCTCCAGTACTGGCTTGAAAATTTTTTATAGTCTCACCCCCCTTGCCAATAACAAGACCAACCTGTAAGCATATCCAACATATTGTCATGTACAGAACTGAAAGTCACTTCAACAAACTTACAGTAAAATGCAAATAAGTTTAAACATTTATTACCTTCCTGCTCGGGATTTGCATCACAAACTGTTCGGCCCCACCTGACTGACCACTCACCCTTCGAGAAACTGTCCCAGAACCACCCGACTCAGCCTGTTTCAAGAACACATATGTTTGGTAAATACATGCATCCCAATTCCGAAAAGCTTAAATAAAGGATGCATATGGTATCATGAGATCATTAATACTAACTCAAAAAACTAAGTTGCTATGAAGCTAACCAAATATATACCTCGGCAAGAACATCTTTAATCAACCTCTCAGCTTTTTCAATAGATTCTTCAGAGCCTGTTAGCTCAACTTCTCTAGTAAGTGAATGCGGGTCTGCATCCATGTCCCTGGTAACCTGGATCTTTGCTCCAGATTGCTGCTGAAGATACTTAATAGTTTCACCAGCTTTACCAATAATAACACCAACCCTGCCTTGTGGTATCTCAATCTTTTTGCTTGGATTTCCATAACCATAAGAGGAAGGCACTGAAGGAGCAGTAGATCCAAAATCTGCATTAATTCATACATAAATCCATCAAATGAAATCTAACTGAGCAATAACAACACATTCAGAAGTGAGAAGACTTCAAAGGAACACCCTTTTGGTATTAAATCAATAACTCAAACGAAAAGCAGTAGCCAACATGAGCTTCTGTCGCAATTATACATTCATTAAAATAACCAGGAAAGCTAACCTAGCCGAGCCAAAAAGATCTAAAAAATTTAAGTAGCGAGATGTTTTAGGTACTTCAACTAAAATATATAAACAAACAAGAAACCATTTTTTTTAAAAGAAACATTACTATCCAACACCCAAAATTTATTTAAAAAACCGAAAAGGCAAACTTAAGTGAAAATTAATATACAACAATACATCACGAATTGATAATTAGCATAAAAAGTTTAAATTTCAGATATTTGCAACAGCCTAAGATTAACCACAATATCAGAAAACAGAAACTACAAATCAACAATCCATTACTACTTAGCAATAGATGGGAACCATCCTCCCACACAGACATACAGCTCATCCCAGATATTGTGTTGGCTGTAACATTTTAACGGCTTACAACAAATTTCATGTTTACAATGGTAGTTCTCAATTTTCAAGTAGTATCTACTCAAACAGTAAACAAACTTCCGTACAGACGTACAATGGTCCTTCATTCTGAACTATCATGTTATATTGCTTGTGTTGGCTCATATTGTGTGAAAATTAATGCACTTAGTTGAAGAAAAAAAAGCAAGCCAATACCAAAATCATACAGTTATATTAAACTATTAACGTGTAACAAAACAAGCACGGTCTATCTACTCAAACAATGTGCCCAAAAAAAGAACATGCCAACGTCTAGGAAACGTAATCATCACCCGTAAACTTTAAATTTAGATAACTAATGAATACTATCTACTCAAACTGTAGACGAGCTCTACAATTAAGCAACTTATAAAAATAATCACAAATCATCAGCTCTAAACCCTAAAGAAGAGACATGAGCTTCGAATCAGTAGAACTGCAGCTGAAATCACATGTATCCTGAGAAACCCAATCTGTTCTGTTATCATCAAAGTTAGGTCGCTTAGCAATCTAGATCTGGTCCATTGGAGGAGGCACATTGTTGTATGGCAGACTGAAAACAAGAGAAGCAGCAGAAAATCCACCATTAATTAACTCAGAGTGCCTAGCTTCAGAATCTTTAAAGATACGAGCAGCGATCTCCTTAGCATTCCGTTTAGCGATACGAGCAGCAATCTCCTTAGCCTTCTGTTTAGCAACCTGGATCTCATCCATTGAAGGAGGCACAGAGTTGTCTGATGGAACTGAGTCTGGAGAAGACGCAATCTCCATAGCCTTCTGTTTAGCGATACGAGCAGCAATCTCCTTAGCCTTCTGTTTAGCAATCTGAATCTCATCCATTGGAGGAGGCACAGAGTTGTCTGATGGAACTGAGTCTGGAGAAGAAGCAGCAAAGAAACCACCATTATTGAACTTAGGAGTACTAAGTTTGGTGGTATTAGAGAGACAAACAACAATCTCGTGAACCTCAGTTTAGATCTCATCCAATAAAGAAGGCCCATTTGTCATATGACAGAGTAGGTTCAGGAGAAGAATCCAATGACATAACTCGGGGAGGGAGGATGGCATAGGAAAAGCTATGGGATAGAATTTCTTTGTATAGGTCCTTTAAAGTGAAGGAAGATCAACCTCAATCAATCCGATAATTGGACAAAAATAAGTACACATGTTTCGAGATCAAAATCAAAACCCTGGTAAAGCCGTTAAGGTGTGACAGAAAAACTTGGAAACTGAGTCAAGAGACGGACTCAGTTTATTATGATAGTTAATGAGATATATAGTTTTCAAAACCAAAAGTTTCCTAGATTGAAAATTATGCCATACAAATAAGAAAATAACCTCTAATTCCGTAAGTGTGGTCTTCAATCTTGTACTTCAAAATTCAATAATAGCTAATTCTTGAAGAATACTAGACACATACTATAAAGTTTAAGTGCCGCAAGAATTTCTTAGATAAATGCACTCAAACAATTATTACACTACAAGTACTACCTAATATATCTTATACGTTTATAAACACAACAACTTGACATGACCAAGTTCCATTCAACACCAACCAAGCCAACAAACATAAAAAACTTTACATTTCAACACCTAAATGTAAACCCTTTCATAATCAAGTTACGGAAACAAAATTTGTTTAACATAATATTCGTCATTAAATTATCTATTCATACTTTCAACTTCTCTAAAGAATACTATGAATCATCTTTTCATTTCACACACACATATATAAATATTCATATGCATAAATAACACTATGTTAAAATCCAATCCGATACAAACCTAAACTCTCTAAAAATCATTCCTTTTCTCGTTGACGATCAAACACATGCTACTATGAATTAATCAATAATACATATATCAAATTCAACTTAATCTAATTTATATATATATATATAATGTATGTATGTATATATACTAGGTCTTCAACAGCTCTAAAATGTATATATAAGCAATACATATAAACATATAGATACAAACTTACACACACGCATATATATAGATAGATACAGACACTAGAAATAGAAATAGAAACTATACCATTAGGAGCAGAGCTAAAACCAGAATTATCATTAGAATCCCAACCAGAGCCGCCGTTTTCAAATTTAGGTCTTTTAGCTTCAGCGCTGCTATAGATACGAGCGGCGATTTCTTGAGCTCTCTGTTTAGCGATCTGGATCTCGTCCATTGGTGGAGGAACGTTGTTGTACGACGGAGCTGAGTTGGAAGACGGAGGTCCGTCGGAGAATCCGGTGGCGCGACGAGGAACTGAGTCATCGTATTTGCGTTTCACGGGGGCGGAATCGCCGCCGGAGTGGTAGTGTGGTTCGTCGGCCATGGTTTTGTGTGTGTGTGTGTGTGTGTGAGTGATTGAGAGGGTGAGTGAGTGAGGAAAAGAGTGTGTGTAAAACCCTAGCCGATGTAGATATAGTTTGTTTTTATTGGCGCGTGGGGATTTGGAAGGTGGAAATTGTATCGGAAATGGAGTAAAATAAAGTTACCGGTTTAAAAGTTTGAGTAAAGCCATAAATCATCATCTAATTATTCTCTTAATTATAAAATGAAGCTATGTACATGAAAAAATCAAAGAGGTGATGAATGAAAGCTAATAAATGGATTACAATGTCAAATTGTTGTGATATTAGAAAAATTAGGAGAAAAAATGTGTTGTGAAAGATAGGTTTGAGAGAGGTAATAGTTTTGTCTGGAATGTTTGTAATTGGAATTGGGGTTGGAACAGTTTGTTACAGCTCCTGTCACCCTTTGTTTTGAATAACAATCGTGATAGTTGGAGGTGGGTTGGGAACGCGGACGGTAGGTTCTCGGTTAAAAGTGTCAAGGTCTTCTTGAGAAGAAAAGTTGATTATAGCGAAAGGTTCGTTTTTAAATGGTCGAAGTGGGTAGCCAAGAAGTGCAACGTGTTTATGTGGAGAGTCTCTTTGGATCGACTGCCGACTTTGGTGGCTCTTAAGAACAGAAATTGCCTCTTTGATAGCACCATATGCGATTTATGTAGAGAAGGCGAGGAAACAACTGAGCATCTTCTATGTAGCTGTTCGTTGGCAGCTTCGGTTTGGTACAAAGTGGGAATATGGTGTAAGGTTAGTCCCATCTATTTCTTTTCGATAAAAGATCTTTTTGAAGTGGACAACCATATGGGTTTCAACAAGAAGGGCAGGAAGATTTTCAAAGGAATTGTTTTCGTCACTTGTTGGTGTATATGGCGGGCTAGAAACGAGAAGAAGTTTGAAGGAAAATCTATAGTTGCCGAGAAGGTTTTTCAAGATATCAAGGCTTTTAGTTTTCTTTGGTATAGAAATAGAGGTAGAAAGTTTTCTTTAAATTGGAGTGATTGGTGCTCCTTCAATGTTTTGTAAATGTTGTAGATATGTGTAATATGGTGGCCACTGCCCGATTTGGGTATGTTGGCGATACGATAATGAAAGTTTCTTTTCAAAAAAAAAAAAAAAATTATTATAAATTATTATTTACTGTATAGTGTAATAAGTTAATAACATAATTACGAGTTTTTTTTTAATTAGCGAAAATGAATTTTATTAATCAACGAACTTAGCAAGGAGCTACTTGAATTACAAGTACAAGACATGTATGGAAACAGTAGAAAAGGTAATATTTAAGACAAACTACGTTCATAAGTCCATTACATCAAACTACTCCAATCAACTTCCAATTTGTTTGTTCTTGCTCTAATTCATAACTACAAGTATTTGGTATCACATTTTATTATAGGCTTTATAGCTAGAAGCAAATACCTGATCCTTAGTTCATGGTCACGTGAACATTGTACGGTACGTATAAGTTAATATGTGACATACATAGGGTGTTTGTTTGTTGAGAAAAATAAAATATGTAAATAAACGATCTTCCGGCATCTTATTAGCAGTTTTGATTTATGATTTTCTCATAAAATACATTTTCATAAATGTTAAAACTAAAACATCTATGAATTTCAACTCTTTTATTTGCATTTTATAGTTATTCAACGCCTAATCAAAACTTAGAGCTAAGAGAGACCACACTGTAGTATTGTGTTCTAAACTTCCATAACTGTACGAATGTTTCACCTAAACCATAAGTAAATGAAATGTTAACTACTTGGCAAAAGTTCCATTTATGTTCATTAGCTAACAAACAAGATTTTTTTTTTTTTATTTAGTTAAACAAATGTAAACACGAACAAAGAATCACAAACAAATATACAAAAGCAGTCATCATGTATATTTATATTTATTTATGTTTGTTTGGTTATTTTACCGTTCCAATTGAGTGGGCATGAAAAAGCGTTCTTTTTGTTTAGAAAACAAATACTTATTCGTCTAATGTTCTGGTTTGCTCGATTAAAAACCTAAACAAAGAAACACAATACAATAGCCAATTTGCTTAATTGCCGTGTTCAGTCATTTGACAACACTTAAACAACAAACAAACATCAACAAACCTCATTGATGTTCTTTTACAGCATTGAACCATCCCATGATGCCAACAAGATTATGTCCCGATTACTTGAGGTTTAATATCTTGATTCTACCATTTGCAAAATTTCATGTTCAAAAAATGATAGCATTTAAAATTCAAACACGACAGGTTGACAATTGTGTTTCAATCAACAACAAAAAAATCAGCACGAAAACAAGATCTAAGGTACATTGTCTTGTATTATAATTGACAAAAGAGTGAGCAACTTCTTACACATGTCATTCCAGGCACAATGCCTTGAGATTCTTCAGTTGAAATACATTTATACCTGGGAAAGCAATCTCAGGCTCCCTTAAACTCGATAGGAGCAATTCACTACTAATAACCAAATAGTATCAACGACAGTTTGTAAGAAATTTTATCCAAGCTTTTTTGGGTGTCTTATTCAGTCCCAATCTTGACAAGAACAACAAACCATAATGGTACATAACGAAAACATACAAAACCATCCAACAGTAGAGCAGAGACAATATGGCATCATATAATTGCTCTCCCTTCATGGAAAGATATGCAGGAAGAGCAAAAACAGAACTTATTTGATAAAAGCATATATGCCAAAAGCCCAGCTCAGTACATGACTGCGGGTCTCACTTGGTCCACCAGTGAAGAAAGTCCTTGCGCCTGTTGATCTTCTTCTGAAGCTGGAGAAGACCGTATAAGAGGGCCTCGGCTGTAGGTGGGCAACCAGGAACATAAATGTCCACTGGAACGATCCTATCACAACCCCGAACAACAGAATAAGAGTAGTGGTAGTATCCACCTCCATTTGCACAGCTTCCCATAGAAATTACCCACCTTGGCTCAGGCATCTGGTCATATACCCTGCAACACAATTTACCATGTCAAACCACACAAGAAATGTGTCATACAAGCTAAAAGTTGCTACAGGTTACATTATGAAGTAAAATTGCAATCAATACATATATATTGCCTACTTCAATTATAGTTATGGTAGTGATACAGAAACTGTTTGAATAAAAAAGTTTGGTTTATTTCAACAAACATACTATTTAAAACTGCTTGCAACCAGCACAAGACAATATTTATTTTCTGTTTGTAGTAGTTCTAAAACAGTTCCACTTTGGGTCTGTGTCAAAAATTGAGATTTGTAGACAATGAACTTTATGTGCTCAGCTGTAGCTATTATTTCCTGACGCTACACAAGATTTAGAAAGTTGGTTCTATATGTTTGGTTATTGCTATTCGTTTACAATAGTTTCACAGAACTATTTTCTTTGAAGTTCAGTCCTAATTATCTGCTAGTATTTATCTTCTATTACCTAATTTTACTTGCACACCTTTATATAAGAGATAAACATGTAACACAAGCACCTAACAAAGGATGTGATACTATTTAGGCAAACTGCTTCACGAGTTGAAGATTCCGGATGCACTGCACCGGACCAGTTCTGGTTTTTGTTCAATTTCAGTTCCGCTTTTTGTTTCAATTTCAGTTCTGACTCTCTATGTTTTTGAAGCGACGCACAGCCCTATGCATAATGATTTGACACTGATATGATCAGTCAAGTATGGGATTGGTTGGTGGTTTATAAACCTAGGTGTCCCCTCCTCCTTTGAGCTAGCTTTTGGGAGTGATTTCTACACCTAGCTTATGGCATGATATGAGCCTATTATGGGATGGGTTCGTATCTATCGGTATCAGAGCCAACCCTACCTTTCGAGGTTCCAACTCTCGGAGTGGTGGCCTATAGAGTGGTGGCTTGGACTCAAGGAGAAGGGAGCCAACCGTGAGTCTGTGACCAACGAGGACGTTAGCTCTTCAAAGGGTGGGGTATTGATATGATCCCACATCGGTCAAGTATGGGATTGGTTGGTAGTTTATAAGCCTAGGTGTCCCCTCCTCCTTTGAGCTAGCTTTTGGGAGTGAGTTCTACACCTAGCTTATGGCATGATACGAGCCTATTATGGGATGGGTTCATATCAGACACCCAACCCAAGAGGATATATGCACAATTTCAAACAACCCAAACATTCCTATTATGTTTCGCAAGAGACCAGAAGTGGCCTGACGTTAAAATGGTTAAAAACTTAAAAATAATTACATTTCAAACCTCATGCATATCACCTTCTTATTACCTCTTATGTAACTATATAGAACTCGATTAACTTCAAAAAGAATATACATATCTACATCCAGTTGGACTCTAATATATACTGGCAAAAGACAATAGTCACAATGCACTGACATGCATATTTTATATTATTAACGTTAACGAAATAATATCATTGAACTACTAAAAACCTAAGTTTTCATGCCAAAACAAAGATATTCAAGTCATGAGAGTAAACTAAATCACTATACTGTCTTGACTCTTGAGTAATCTTTCTAACATGAACAGAATCACTAGCATTTAATAAACACAAACTTCATCTAAGGTTCGCAGATACCAAAATCTGGGATTTGAGACTCCCAATGCAGTTAAAACTGAAAGATGGAAAACAAAAGAGAACAATCAAACACAAGAAGATAAAACTTTTAATTCCTCTATATCTGTGCAAGCTTAAGTATCGTAAAGCACTGGTGTTATACCAGAGCATGTATCAGGTATATCCAACATTCCAACTAACATAGCTGATACTTGTTCACACAAACCATGTAAACCTAAGGGCTCTTTAAATATATATTTAAAATGAACAAACGGTATGTATTTTAGAATCTGATAACCAGCTATAATAAAACATGGTAAAATGGGATAGTTTAGGTGTGCTTGAAGTTGTAATAATCATTACTTGGTCATTTTACAATCATAATCATTATAGTAGTTATTACAACTTCAAGATACATAACCACAACAAAACTTAAAACCCCTGCCACAACTTTTTCTATTAGAATCCTAGTTTTATCTTAACTCATTACCTGATTTTGATGATCCAATATCACATAATCATTTAAACCACACATCTAAATACCTCTTGAATATCATATGCAACCAAAAATTCTACAAGAGCCGAATAAAGTGAATGCCTGATCATTGAGCCACTTCCCACTATTTATCATAGTCAGTCTATTTCACATTAGCAAACGATCCTTTATTCCAGGCCCTATCTTCAAAACTAATAACAAATACAATTAAGTAGGTAACAATTCTGCTTTCTATTCTGGGCAGGTGGTGTGTTGGAGAGAATGTTATATAATTTCATCAGACTAAGATCCAAAACTAAAGTCCAGAATGCATTGTTGATCACAGAAAATACTAATCAGGTCTTCCAAATATAACAATCTTAAACAGCAGGTCCTAATCAATTTACCAAATTATCCACCTCGTAGTTCCTCAAGTTGATTAGATCACACCAATACAAATTTACTTCATTAAGCCTGACTTTTACCACGTTTTACCATCATGAGAGGTAAAATAGGTCACATGTCAAAACTATGTTTTTCACATCACCCATCTTACCTGCTATATCGGTAATTATTAACCTTTAGCTGGTCAAATCAAGTGTTAATTACCACAATGGACACTCTGGAAGAGTAAACTGCCATTTTACTACATGTTCCCAAATTTTTAGCTTTTTGCATAAACAAATTTTAGAACACTCTTGAAACCACCACATATATTATAATTTATAAATAAATAGTTACAGTCAAACCTATAGATACACATATAGATATAAAAAAAAGGGTGGGGGGAGGGGGATTTACTTGCGGAGAGCAGGGGCCATCTTATTAGTAAGAGTACCAGCAACAATCATACAATCAGATTGTCTAGGGCTAGGTCTGAAAATTATCCCAAATCTATCCAAATCATATCTAGCTGCACCTGTATGCATCATTTCTACCGCACAGCACGCCAATCCGAACGTCATCGGCCATATCGATCCACGACGCGCCCAGTTCATCAGATCATCCACTTTCGATATCACGAATTCGGCCGTTTTCGATAGCCCGGCTTCCGGTGATCCCGTTGACGGTGGACCTGGTCGGGAGTACGGTGCCGGTGATGAGAAGGATTCGGCTAAGGTTGGGCGGGTGGTGTGGAGTGAGGCTGCCGCGGCGCGTGTTGTACACGCGAGGTTGGTTAGACGGTGGGAGTTTTTGGCGAAGAGAGCCATTGGAGGGGTTTGTGTGTGATTTTTGTGTTTTGTTTTTGTTGGTTTATTGAAGATGTGAAGAAAGGGGGTTTGATAAATTGTAATGGATCGGGTTACGGCGGTTCGGGTTTTTTTAGTGGCGGTTTGAGAATTGGGAATTTGGGGAGCATTAACTGTTTTAAGGAATTTTTGGGATGTAATGATCGATGATTCTTGTGTATTCGTGTATGAATGAAGATCGTCAATCGAATTTTGATATATTTATTTTAGAATTAAGCCTTCTTTGGTTAAGGATTATCCGAATGAAAGTGTTGTAAAATCGATAAATATGTGCACTTTTTTAGTCGAATTATTCTAAATTGATAGTTTTAACTTTTATGTAAGCATTTTAATTTAGATGGTTTTGTGTCTGATATGTATGTTTTCTCTTGTCAACCTTATGACTAAATAAGTTTGGGCTTGAAACTTATGACGATTACGTGATATATGATCATTAGGCAACATCAATGGTAAATCATTATAGGCAATAAGTGAATCAGTTAACAATTTTTAGGGTCCATTTTTTCATTTAATCATTAAGTACTGAGCGTATTAATTGGCTGAATATATAAATAATGTCGGTATGTAATAAATAATATATAAGTAACTGACGATTATTTTTGTTTATTAAGTAAAAAAAAATAAAAATTGATTAAATTATTAAATTTTTAATTATTAAGTTTATTAAATTTTTAATTAATTATTGATCACATGTCAGTGAATCATCCAAATGGAAACAAATAGGTTTTTGAGCACGATCAAAAGCCTAAAACTAAAAATTAAAAGTTCCCAACTAAGTTTAATAATTTGGTTAACAATTACGAGTATCTTTTGTATTAATAAGTATGGTTAGATTGTTACTAAATACTTAAATAGACATTCAAAAATGTCAATTAGAGACTAATGTTCAATTTTTATGACGACAACTTAATATAAGTCGGTGCCATGAATATGAAAATGTGAAAAAGTTTAATAACTTGTCAACGGGAACCATATTTAAAATTCTATTCAAAAGTACCTTAGAACTTAAATACATAAATGAATTTTTATGTTAAAGTTTGAATTTAAAACATATATTCGGTAGAAAATATTTTACTTCATTTAACACAATAACATATATAAATATTAATTATACAGAAGATACAAATGTTCCAAATTTCAATGGAACTCAGATAACCAAACTAGTCGAATACCAATTTTAATTCATTGGACAAATTACCAAGAAATGCAACATGAAGTACAGTTGTACATGACTAACGCTACGAGGACTGAGGCGAAGTCTTTTCTAAAAACGTCTCCTGTCACGTGGCAGTCCGCAAGCGGCTTTCTTTATTATTTTTTGGAATGTGACATTAATAGGTAAGTTGTTAATCCTAATCTTAGAATGTGGCATTTATTTTAATTTTTTTTAATGTTTTTCTGTTTAAAAAATATGAGCTAAAAGCTTTTATAACTTTATTGGTAAGTTGTTAATCCTAATCCTTGAATTAAAGTCAAGGGTCAAGATTCAAAAATTTTTAAATATTGACCTTTAATTTTTATCCAAATATCAAAATGCTTAAAGTTGAACACAACTTTAGAGAATCTCCATCTCATATAAAGTTGCAATATACATTTATACTTCATACTTGAATCAATGGAAGTGAAAATAACTTCACATTCACATGTCTCTTGAGGATCTTGCTCACAAGTTTCTTAATACGAGACCAACCTTTTCGTTTTGAACATGTGAATCAATCAAATATCTATATTTTAGCTTTTTAAGCTAGTTACTACACAATAAAACGCTACTCAATAGTCGATACTTATTACTTATCATGATTTCCTTGTAACAACACGATGTACATGAGTAAACTTTTTTATGCTTCAAAGAATACATTTCATATGTGTAATTCGAAAAACTGGTTTTTCACAATACTAACTATTTAAGATAGTCATAATTAAGCACTCAACTGAATACATTTTTAACTTACATTTAAACGGATTAACGAGCTTTATTTTGTTACTTTGACTTTTTTTTAACGACTTTTTATTTGATTTCATTTATTTCTCATTCTTAGTTACAGTCTTACAGATAGATGTAACAAATATTGTATTTTGTGGATGGTGCTGGATTAAATACTCTCTCCTAGTTTTTTTTTTTTAACAAGTGTGAATTGAATATCACAACGGAAGGTTTAAACTATGTTGTTTTAACCGGGTCTACGCTAGAGCCCTCTCACCCAATACCTATTAGGAGAAAAACTTCATATTAATTCACCCAAAATCACGACAATTAATAGGAGTAAAATTTTGTCTCCTCAGAACTCGAACCCAGATCTCCCTGGATCCAAATCCAAGCCTTCATTAGAAGGACTACTTCCGCTAGGTTACTAACCCGATGACTAACTCCTAGTTATATAATTGTAATTACTTTCTTTCGGACTGCTGATCATCGAATCAATTTTCAAACAGTTTAGGACACTATGTAGAGCGGTAACTAGTAACAAATCCAAGCATGATATATTATGATAGAAATTCATTACATTTTCTCTGAAATAATAATCGTTTTGATACACAAACAACCACACAAAATACAAGGTGCCACTTTCATGGTACTATTACTAACCCCATATCCAATGATTTATTTCATTTGACACATCTTCAACAAAAAAGCAATACACTACAATTAAAGATGCAATCTTCATCATATATAATCTTGATGTATTTATTTTTTCATGCTTAAGGTTAATGTTACCTTCCTCACCACACCGCCGCCACTGCCACTGTCACAACCACCTTAGCAAAGTGATCATTCATTGTTCCCATGCAAAGAAGACATGGCAACAAGGCTCAATTTTTGCAGATTCAGTTTTACAACAGTATCTGTAAACATTTTAGTATCTTCAACGGTATTCCCAGCAGGTATATCAACGATATAAGATTCCAAAACAATTGTGTATACCTTTTCGTCTTTCTTAAACTCATTAACCGAAGTAACAGAAAGATAGTTATTCAATCTATGTTCACCACCCACAACTCTAAAACTCAATATATGCTTTTCATCGTCTAGTAACTCGAGCCTCTCAGTGCTTGTAGACGCTGGGAGGCCCGAGATTACTGTGACTTCACGCATGCTACCAACACCACCATCACCAAACATGTTACAACTCTTGATGAAATGTTTGTATCTTTGTGGGTTATCAAAACGACGTACTAGTGGCCACACTATGTTACATGGAGCGTCAATGCGTTGCGTGATAAGGGACGTGCACGTATTTGGTATCTTGTCAAAGATGTGGTATGCATCGATTAGGAGTTGGAGATCAGAGTATTCATCTTGGGTTAGGCCTTGTGGGATTGAGTTTCGTTCCATTTCGAGAGGACAATAATGAATGAAAGGCTTAGGTTTTAATAATGGGTGACATGAAAGATATGAAATGTGATGAAGATCACAAGAAAATGGTCGTGTGTGTAGAAAAAAGTGTTTGTAATGAAGTTCTCGTGAGTAATGAAAAGGAGATTTGTGAAAATATGCACTCATGGACAACATTACAAGTAGAAGAGATTTTTTATTTTTTTAATGTAAAAGGTCATTAAAACAACACAAAAATATTACATGGGAACCAAAGGGCAAAAGAGGTTCACAATCCCACATCGATTGGAGGTACTATGCAAAAGCCAACAAGTGACTATAAAGAGAGAGGTTCAAGACAGAAGAAAGCATACCTTTCTCGGCCTTTTGGCTAAGATCAAGTGTAGTATCTGTTCTTATCAGTTTAATATCTGATATGTGAGCCATCGGCTCACTCGATATTAATCTTATTTTTTATGGGGGAAGTTCCTTTTTGCTAGCTTGCTAGTCGGGCTTCATGTGTCGCCTTGGTCTTACACTACCACTAAGGCTTGGCGCACCCCTCCAATAATTAGTCAAAGTTCATTTTTCAGTAGCTAAATTGTTTAAGGATAAGTAAATGATCATCTTTTACTATTTTAACTAGTCTGCTCAGTGGTAATGGACTTGATTCCTCGCGTGAGTAAAAGCCACCCATATAAACCTGCAGCATAAGACAACTAGCACTCTTTCAGGCGGGACAAATTGCATTTTTTTCAAGAGAAACTAAAAGGACTAGGGCTTGGAAGACTTCCCACTGGATGCAAGAAGCATTGATCTACACACACATGGGTGGCCGGTTTGTGACAATGACATAGGAACCAAGAAAATGTTCACTACTTATCTGTACGTAGCTCATGATACTTGGAAATTGGAATGGTTTGGTTGGGTTTCACCTCAAGTGTATTCGGCTTCCTTTTGGAACTATTTGATTACCAACCCGACCATTACGCTGGAAAGCTAACCTGAGCCACCTCCTCAATAACATCAAGCACCTTTTCTCTTTTTAGGATTTTAAGTAGAAAGTGTAATTTTAGTTTAAGATGGGTTGATTGGGTTTGTATTTTTATTTCTTTTTGTTGGTGTAAAACTCTATCCTAGATTCTAGCATCTTTGCTAGTAGTAATAAAACAGATGTATGAAATCATAAACAAAGGCACACAATGTGAATTTCTACTCTAATGAATTGCTTTATATACATAGATGATATTCTAAACAACTTGTCTGTACATGTTAATAGAGAGAACAGCATGAGCCGGTCGTTTGTCGAGTACTTTTGAGTTTTGAGTACTGGAACAAAAGTTTTTCTTAAAGCATGATTATGCCCCATGAACAGTACAGAATTCACTATTTACATGTGATTCTGGATGCGGAAGCTATTTGGTTTCAAATATACATTAGTTAGGATCCTTTTTGACAGTACACTTCAAGGAAGGATAGCATCTCGGTCAAGGATCTTCTAAATTTGGATGCCGGTATCATATGGGGTGAAGGGAGCATCAAATTAACCCGTCTTTGTAATCTCTTATCCATCTCATCGAGATCGTCATCATTTGAGCTCTATGTATAGCAGCAATATTTAACGCTATATGCCAATAAGGAATTTCAGTTTGCATCCTCAACTGATGTGTGGAAAACAAAACTTGGAAATGCTGTGGTGATGTCCCTGAATGATTATCAAAACACGAATCACAAAATCAGTATACTAGTGAGAAAAGATAATACGCGACTCATGTAATGTGACTTTTTAATGTATATTAAGTAGAGGTGGCAAGTTGAGCAGTTTCAGCCGCAACGACCCAAGGCTACCCACAAAGCAGGTGGTTCCCCTGGGATTAGTTGAATCGCAAAGCGGTTTGGATACATAGGTTAACCAAAGAAAATTAAAAATTTGGGCGGGCAAGGTAACGGGTCAAAGCCGGTAATTATCTATTACGGGTCGGGCCTAGTTGGGTTGACCCAACATTTTTTGACCATTATCTTTGTAAAAATTATATACATAGTTTGATGATTAATGTCTTTAATGATTGCAATAAACAATATTAAAGTATTAATAACATACTTTTATTTAATATACTCGTAATGCCATCACCACTTAGGTAGTTAGGTGGGGTGGTAGAGGCTTATGCCTCTTGGAGAAAAGACCAGGGTTCAAATCCTGATAATGGAGTATTATGAGGTTAATAGATTAGAGTAGGATTAGAGTAGAATTTACGGTTCAAAAAAATAAAATAAATTTAATACTTGTAATAAAAGTTGCTAAGAGGTTTGCATAGTTGTACTTGTACGCATTAAATGCACTTTGTTTGAACTTTTATCTCTAGGCATAGCCCAAATTAACCTATTCATAAGTGATTGTTTCTAAATTGTGACCTGTACTATACTTAAAAGAAACACATGAAGAATTTGGAAGAAGCAGAGTGACATACACAAGGTAAGGAAGAGTCATGTTCTTTAAAAGGCTGGGATACCGAAGGGCAAACTCTTTCCATTCCTCTTTACAGATTTTACCATCTCCATCAGCATCAGCATCGACAAATGTCTGCAATAACCATCATCATCTTCGATTGATTACTACTTACAAGTGTATAATACTGGAAAACCCAATAAGTTTGGAAAACAAGATCCTACTTTGTCAATAATAGCCTCAAGAAGATCATCTGATAAGTTCATCTCAGATTCTGTCAATATTGCTATCAGCATCTGCTTCACCTATTCAAAATCAAAACGAATCGATCCATGATTATTTGTCAGATGCTGAAATCTATAGGTGGCAAAATGGGTGGGTCCAGTGGGATGGGTAGGGGTCAAAACAAGTAACTTTCTATATGAGTCAGGTTGAAGCATTTTTGTCCAACATATTTAAAATCTATTAGATAATTCATAATTAGTTTGGCATATATGATTACAAGAATTGTAATTTTTTCAGTGGTTTTATCATGCATCCAGAAGTACTCTTTGGGCGACTCTTAACCCGTTTGAGCTGTTCGACACTTTGACCCCTTTTGAGTTTATTTTTTTTTAGTTTGACTGTCAAAGATAAAACAAAACCTGAACTTACCCTTTTCATATGTAAGTGGTCAAAAATAACCAATTCTACTCAAATGTGTTAATATTTTTATAGATAAAAAGAACTTTCGGCTGCAACTTAACATTAGAGCATACTTACTTCTTCTCGTTCAATAAAGCCTGTCTGTCTCAGATCATAGAGCCTAAAAGCAACTGGAAGAAATCAATTATGTTTTTAGGGTGTACATCTTTTATCAGTTTTATGAGATAAAGATTGTCGTTATAATGTCTTACAGTTTATCTTATCCTCTATAGGTGCGTAGGGATGGAAGATACTGAGAGCATGGACAAATTCTTCAAATTCAATTACACCATTTCTCTTTTCATCAAAAAGATCAAAAACCTATAGAAACAATAAAGAATTTTGGTAATTGTAATACATGATATACTTATGGCATTGCATGACAATAAATAAATTAAGATAAGTGATTCAGAAGTGATGATTTGCAAGGTCGAAATATTAAATGACTTTGAACTTTGAAGTTATGTCAATAAGGAAGTTCAGTCAGAGCAATAAAAAATCAGAACTTTTCATTAACACACGAAATATAGGACAGGTCAAATTCAAGTTCTAATGGAGCATTTACCCGATCCAAAAACAGATTCTCACCCTGAGGGGTATTAAATAGCGCTAATCGAAGCTCTTCCTACACAATAAAAAATTGTCAACTTATTAGTATTGGCTTCTAGACAAAAATGCAATAATCAAGCACAATGGTAAAGATAGAATAAAGATGTCAAAAGTCAACCAACTATATTCCTTTTCTCAAGATAGATAATTTTGCATATCATTTTACAAGGGAAACAAACTCCAATATATGGATGGATTGTAGCAAATCTAGAAAAAATTCCTTAAGAATCATGCTAGTCTACTACTACCACACTTATTCAAAAAGCTATGATTGGCGGAAGGTCTAGCATACGTTGTTTTAACTTGGTCCGCACTAGAGAGTCTTCTTGCAGAATAGATTCCCAAGATAAACCCCTCGATGAGAAACCCTTATCACCCAGAGACGTGAAGGGGAAAACTCACCGAGGCCCACCATAGGTGGAAATTAAATACTTGTGGTCACCTCCAAATATGTCTAGGGCAGGACTTTAGCTTGAGACCTCTTGTGAGGAAACATGCCTCCTTGCCACTAGAACATTTGGTGGTGGTTAAAACTACTAACTATTGCCACTAGACCATTTGGTGGTGGCTAATACAATGTTGCTTAATTCGTTACTTTATAACTGTATAAGCAAGTACCAACTACTAACTATTTTAACTATAACCGAGAAAACTATCTTACTTGTAATCTCAAGTTCTGAATAACTAAATGGGAAATACACAGACTACTGCAAGCTAAAAATAACAAACGAAGATGTAATATTCCAAGGATTAGAATGATAACGGAAGATACTACCTTGTGTATCAATCCATCATCAATAATTGACGAACTCAAGCTCTTAAAAAGTTCAAAAAGCGCCTCCACTTCATTGACACTAACTGCAATCATGCACAAAACTTTCCACTTAATAACATGGCCATATAGGCTAAAACTTGAGGTCTCAATCATATATCAACTATTTCTACCACTAAAATATGTGGTCATACTAACTTACTAATTAGTATAAAAAGCATACTTATACGGTTAAATACCCTTTTACGGATAGTAAAAGGGAGATAAACTATATTTCAGTCAACCCTTTTACAATATACCCAAAATTACAGTCCATCTTGGTAAGCCTAATTAGCAAAATCTCGGTGTTTAACTTCAAAATCAAAACCTTAAATTACTAACTCGCTGTTCAAAAAAAAAAAAACCTTAAACTTATATTTAGTTGTCGGTGCAAGAAACTGGTTAACATTATTAAGTACTCCATAGTAACTTTTGTTTTCTTCATAAAACTAAAGTTATATATATATGTAATATTTATATATATTATATAAAGAAAAAAGGAAGAATAAGAAAAACATACAATTAGATCCAGAAGCAAGTCTAGAAAGCTGATGATGATCAAATTTAAGCTTCGTAGGATGGAAATCAAAACACCCAGAAACAGCAGACAATAATATTTCAGCAATTGCCATTATTGGCATAAATGCAGCACATAGTTTGTCTTCTATTGTCCATGAACTCCATCTCTGTTTCAAACACCCATACATACCATTACTAACTATTCTTCATTACAATATTTACATAATATACATATACATATATGTGTGTGTGTGTGTGGTTGAAGTTTTAAGGAAATTGTACCGATGAATCATTGGATGTGTCCATCATGAGTTATAATATAGTGAGAAATGAGAAATGACTTGTAACAATGGGAAGAAATGAGAGGCTTTTTATATTTACTATATATAATTGTATAATGATGATGAAGATATTATTAAATATAAAGATTATTAAGAGACATTATTGAAGATAGACAGAAATGAATAAATGAATGTAACAGTTTGTATGTAGTTTAGAGTCGTATAAAAGAGTTCTATTAAATTAAATTTTTTTTAAAAAAAAAAAAACAGAGAAAAAGAGAGATAATACAGGGGAGGCGTAAATGTATTTGTAGAGGTGGGGTATGGGTGTGTGACTCACACCAGGATTTTTAAATACAGCATTAAGAGGGGGGCCATCATTCCTCCTTAACAAGATTGGTTTGGTTAGGGAGTCTCTAACATAATTTATTGTTTGGTTAGAGATATGGTCAGGGTGAATCACTTTATAATAACGGCGAGCATATTTTCCTTTCCCATAAAAAACACCTTACATGCGACTAGTATCGGTGTCCAAAAAGAATTTTGAATTCCAATTGGGACCGCAACTCATACTTACTTTTGTTGATTTCAAGATCTGTCATTCAAAAAATATCTTTAAGCCTATATATCATACTAGTTAAAGCTATTAGCAGTGCCTCATAAAGGGGGCTCCCACCTAAGGGGACTTCCGCCATGTGGTGGAGGCTTCCTCAAGAGTTGCCTCTCCTTTTTCTTGAAGCGAGGCTCTTCCAAATAAGAGCCTTCTTTTTTTTAATTATTATTATATTTACATATATAACCAAAAAAAAATCTTCTACCGATTTTTGGCTCTTGAAAACATACTCACACATCTTCTATCGATATTTATCTCTATTCTATTTTATCTATCTCTATCTATGTATCTCTCTCTATCTCTCGGCCGACCAAAAACACAAACACCTCTCTATCTCTATTCTATCACCACCATCGCCTGACCACCGCCACTGCTGTCGGAAAATCAATCACCACCACTACTGCCGCCGGAAATCTCTCCCCCCTTCTTCCTTGCTAAATGTTGTCGCCGCTATATATATATATATACACCACCGGAAAGTATGTGTGTGTATATATATATAGAGAGAGAGAGATTAGAGAGAAATCAGGGGCGGTGTGGCGGCAAAAGGCGGCGTCGGGTGGTTTATCCCCCCACTCCGATCAGTCTAACATACTAACTTGTATTTTAGCCAATGATAACTACGCTTTACATGATTAAGATTAATCTATGTTTTAGCCAACGACAAGCGCACTTCATTTAATTAAGATTGAGAACGACATGTTTAGACAATCTTAAATTGAGAATTAAGCTATTATATGTAAAAGGTGAATGTGTGTTTTGAAAAAGAATTAGAAGTGAAAAAAAATGTAAGCTTGGATTGATTTGGTGAAAGGTTACTTTTAGTCTTTTATAATGCATTTACAAACTGTTTATATATGTCTGATTACAAATTTCACCTAAACATCTTTTGTACTTTTAACATTTAACAACTTTAATAACAATATAAAATGTAAATAAAAATTACAATTAAACACCATAATTTCTATTTCTAACACATCTATGGATCCCCAAGAGTGACAATGGCTCCGACGGCTCAAATTTTTTTATGTGGTTATATCAAATTTATGTATTATCATATAATCTATACTCCATTTTGCCAAATAAATTTCATTTTTGCCTATTTCATAATTTCTTGGACCCGTTTCTAACAAGCCCAACAAACATCATTTATCTAATTATCCGTATATACCGGAAGGACCACCTTTTTCTTCCTATAAATAGATAAAAGGCAGATGAAAGGACGATTATATTAAAGATTGCAACTTTTGATAAAAGGTACTCGTATATAATACAGTAAACTAAACTTAGAATATAATCTTAGAATTAATTAATTACTACATGGACAATTTCGTGTAGGTCACTCCATTTTCTCCGGACAAGCGACTATGTTTTGAGACGTTTATGACGTTGACATTGTCTTTGTTTATTGATAGTCTAAGGTTCCAATATTTATTAAAGATAACATATGATTCTAAGTTGATTTAAAAAGTATTTTCTGTCATACGAGTCTTCCATTAGGAATTCTTTAACGTAAAAAAAGCATACAGACATACGGGTGAACAATATTGATACTCCCATAAACATCTGTTTTGTAAGATGTACATCTTGAAAATATTGTTTTCTATATGTTTGAATCTATTTGCAAGTTACCTTGAAAATATTGTTTTCTATATGTTTGTACTAAATTTAAATCCCTTGCGTAACACGGGCTTGTCGATAAGAAATAATTTATTTGATAAGTCTGTGCATAACTAGTTCAATATCCAATCGTTGACCGGGTTAAAAACTATATATATATATACACGTGTTTCGTGATATTTCATGAATCAATTTAATCATGATTTAAAGGTTAAAATTATGTCCTATTTGTGGTTTTTATTTTTTTTTAACAGTCAAACAACTTTATTAATATATCAAAATTATATACAATTTAGACTACTAAACTAAGACTCGTTCATGCCATACTCTAGTTCAGGGACAGAGCTATTTTAGTACAACGTATTTGTCTTCTTCTCTAACTTTAATGTTTATCTGAAATTTTGTCCGTAAGACAAAAGAAAAAAGTAAATATAGTGAATACATTTAAAACGTTAGACCAACATTGTGAATTTGCCCTCTCAAGAGAAATATTCTGGTTCCGTCTAGTTACACCATACTCTAGATGTTTTCTCATTCAATATAATTGTCAGAGAAAAATTGATGCTAAATGTGTGGGTGCTTGAAAATACCTCGCATATAACATTAGATATATAATTATATATTCAGGTGACAATTTGGCATACATAAAAAAGGACGATGTTGATATATATATAGACAGGAGCATTGGTATCATATCAAACAATTAGTCTTGTGAAATAACTTGTCAATACGCAAATCCCATACAATATTGAAAATGGTGTCAATATTCAAATCCCAAACAATATCAAAAGTTATCTTCTGAAATAAGATCGATGATCAATCGTGACAAGATAGGTTAAGTTAAATTAGAATTTTGTAATCATTATGGATGGTTGATAATATAGATAGGAGCATGAATTGGTATCACTTTCTTATCCGTGATGGCTAACGATGTCATCATTGTCGTGGCAACAACGTTGGAAATCCAGTGTCAACCACTATGTCCCCAATGTTATCGGGCCAGTAGTTGTTCCATCTAAGCAGTGACGGATTTAGAAAATCATAAAAGTATGCAAAATTAAGTGTAAAATCCTACAAATATTTGGGGGGTTTTTGGTTCGGGTCGGGTTTTTTTTATCAACCTTATACCTGAATCATAAAGTCACATTGTTTTTTACTTTCAAGTAATTTATTTAGGTTCAAGTCTCGTTCTTTAAATTTATGAGGATAGATTATTGAGAAATTTTTTTCATATATCTTAAGTTGTATACTAAACATTTGTATAGTTTTATAGTAGGGCTAAGGTGAATTACTAAAATGATGTGATTTTATGATTCGGGTATAAGATTGATAAAAAAAAATCCGATCTGAACCCAAAAACCTCCAAATATTCTTAAGATTTTATACTTAATTTTGCATACCTTTGTTTGAATTTCTAAATCCGCCACTGGTTATAAGGTGTGCAAGTGCATACCCTTTAATGCACATACATCTGCCCCTGCATCTAAGGTGTTGACGTACGAGGTGGTAAGGTCTTTTGAATTTTTTATATTAGTTATTGAAAGTGTGGAATTATCGATTATTATGGAGTCTAATTTAACTAATACGATTGTTACTAATATTTGTGATTACGTTTTGAAGTGACTCTTTGATTATTATACTTGTAAAACGCAGATAATCTATTTTGAAAACCCAAAATTTATTTTATAAACGCAATACTAAACGCCCTCTAATATTATACGGTTTTTGATATATAACAGACCTTTGTGATACGTCGGTGTGAATCACTACAGAGCACTCTTGTAACTCATTATGTATTTTTTAACTTTTGTGTGATATACTAAATACGAGTATATATAACTATACAAATGTAAGAACCAATAAATGTTATGGCAATCTAGCTTTAACTATTGCTCAGAAGTCAGAACCATCATTGTAACCACTTGAGGCAAAAAATCAATAAAAAGTAGTGCGACATACCCAGGCATTGTTCGCACTTAATACGAAGCAGTTGAATGAGCCAAAAGGTTAGACACGTGGAACAAAAAGATGCAGATTTGGTATGAGATAGTGCATGAAACGTGGAAAAAGATTTCTAATCAAAATGTCCATATTGTCAACGTGGCATCAACCTTCTACTTTGGTGGCACACATAAATAGAAACTAACACGTTCCCTCCGTAATGCGACAATAGATGGTCGTGATGATGGTATAATGATGTCGGTGACCAATGCTAAAGGCAATGCCTATTAGTGATAATGACGGTGTCGAGTGATGTAAGTTAATGTAAATATAACTGATATAAAAGTGATAGTGAAAATATTTTAGAAGATGAAAAGAAATACGCGCAATGTGACGGTGATGTGGTGGTGGTGACGGCAATTAGTAGTGATGATGACAAATGATGGTAATAATTGATGTGAAAGTAATTTATTTAAAAGATTAGCAGAGATATTTTAGTTAAGAAAGTGATGATTTATTAATTCATTATGAGTTAGGAGGATCATTTCGCATTTTTTATTTGTATAACTTTTCAATAAAAATGTAAAAATAGTTTATATATCTACATTTGTGTTTTTATACTACTATATGCGAAATAACAATTTGAGTTAATTTACACAATTAATCCCTTAGCTTCTAATATATATATATATATATATATATATATATATCCACCACCACTTTAAAATAATTATCTTTACATCAATTACTACCATCATTCGTCGCCGACACTATCACCGCTCACCGCCATCACCACCTGTCGCCAACATCACCAGTCCGTCGTCGCAACTACCACCGTCGTGTTTGTGCGAGAACCATGCTATCTACCAATACACTAAAACAAGATTGAGATGTTCTTGAAATTGCACGTGGCGTAATCCTTGATCGACACGTTTCCTTTTAATTAATTGTTTTAATTAATTAGTTTTCTTCATTGTATATAGTTTCAATTTTCTTATTAGACTTATAATTAAACTTTAACTCTAGGCTTATATATACAAACACATTATAACCTTATTTGATTAATCATTTTCTCATTAATAAAAATTTATTTTTATCTTCTCAATTCTTCAACTCCTATTACTTATATTAACTATAAATAATAAGTTATTAAAATGAAGACTTAAAAAAAAATTTAAGTTTACGATCCGGAATCACAAGGCTATTAGCCGTCATCCACTATGCTTACAAGTTCGATTGCAACAATTTAAGGTAAATCCAAAATTTTAAGCAAACATATATTATATTTATAATTACTGTTTATTATAATTGGCTTCGATCATCGGTTTATTTAACCACAATTTATTTCATACTCACGAATCATGTATAAAGGCATATTCGGATTTCTTTATGATACAATGTATATTGCTACTGTACATCGTACGGGTATTAAGAGTTAGGACTAGTAGTATATAGATAGCAACTAGTATGGGTGATGGACGCAGTGGCGAATCCAGAATCGCACGCTAGGTACGTAGGTCCTTATTTTGTTTAGGCAGATAAAAAATAGTGCTACAATAGTCGGGCCGGGTCATAAAACATACTAGTTAATAATACCATTGAATCTCTTGCTATTGTTTTTATAAATTAGAGTAGTTATGAGTCTATCGTTTAAATTATACTAGTATTTTTCTTTTTTTCTAACATCATGTTAAAAGTTGATCACACATAAAGGTCATTGATTATTGATGGGCTAAAGTAGATCAATGAAATGGTTTGCCGCTACCGGACCCGTGTGGGCACACCGCCATCAGCAGTACCCCGATGGAGAGAGAAGAAGAGAAACGGGGTTGGTCACCGCGTGGGGGAAAGAAGAGAGGGGAGAGAGGGAGGATAGATGAGTCTTTTGATTGGTTGTGATGTTAGTGGAGGACCCACCAACAGTTAAATTTTTTTTTTAAATTGAACAGTGTTTTATATATATATATATATAGGGAAAAGGGAATATAAGGCTGTACGACACCTAAGCTTAGGTGGGTTACCCTCATATACTAATATTTTATTATTTCTTCTTTAATGAATAAATGCATGGGCCCCCATGATTTTTATGGATTAAAAAAACAATATGTGAGTGTTCCACACCTAAGCTTAGATACCCGACAGCCTTATATTCTCATCCCCATATATATATATATATATATAGAAAAGTTATTTTGAGAATTCTTAAAAAAAACAAGAACCTTTCAAAACTTTTTAAAAACAATATTAACCATTAAATTATTTGATCAATAGTCTTAAATGGATATGGCATTATTGTAAATAATCAGGAGACAATTAATATAAAATAAAAAAGAAAAGGCTATTATGGGAAATTACATTAAAAAAAAAAAAAAAAAAACCGTCCGTCCATTATATTCTCTTTTTCCTCCAACAACTTTCTCTTGAAAATTTGATTAAAAGATAACTCTCTTCTGCTTTTACCACTCTCCTTGATCATCATCATCCAAACTATTATATAAAAATTTTCACTAACCTACAATGATAATAATGGAGCCCAGGATCACCAAAACAAAAATAAGAAAAGGGAAGCGAAAACCTTTACATTAGGTTATGGCACAACGAAGGAAAGAGAAAAAACCTTTTGGGTTTTAATTTTATTTCAATCAAGATTTCATCAATTACTTTCTGTTGGTTATTTTCTTTAAGATTTTTCTTTGTTCTATTATTATATTTCAAAGACTATTATGTAACCATTATTTTAAGAGTTTTAAGAATCATTTTTTCAAATCAATATACGGTTGCTTTCAGTTAAATCAATTATTTTTATTCATGAACTCTTGTATTTCAATTTTTGATTTATTTGTTTACGATTATATATATGAGTATCATTTTCTTCATCCATTTTGTCTTGGTTCTACCCCACCTTTTTTTTCTTTTCTTTTTTCTCATAATTATTAAATTAAGTGATATGTTTTATTTTTTGGTTTGTTCATGGTGATTCAACATCTAAGAAGGAAAATATGGTTGAAAGAAAAGCCGATGATATGTGCATACATGAATCCAAGGGAATTCGGAATTCGACTTATTTTTTAAGATATTGTGTTTGTCCACTTGTGCAATTATAATGAACGTGAATTAACTATTTGTGTTTGTTTACATATACACATGTGTGTCCATATATGAATAAAAATAAATTAGTTGGTGATTACATATGCACCAACAGTGTGGTGATCACCTGTGCATGGACATTTCATATTTTCTTTTATTTTCTATTTATTTAATTAATGATGATATTAGAAATACAATTTTATCCTTGTAATTATTGATGGAAAAAAATTCAAAAAGATTCTTGCTTTTTTAAAGGTTCTTAAAATAACTTTCCGTATATATACTTTTCTTTTTTTGAGAACCATTTTTTTTTAAAAAACTATGAGAATTCTCAAATGATGTATTGGATCACATGTTTTTTTTGTTCATTCACATGTGAAATTATACAAAAAAGTACGTTGTAGAATAAAACTTTTTTATAAAACCTTCAAAATAGTCTTTTGTGAACTTGTGAATGAATATGTTTACGTTTTCGTTCAAATGTTAACAAATGGGTACATAAGGTTTTGAAAAAAACTTTGTTCTGCAACATATATTTTTATAACGTTTCATATGTGAATAAAAAAAAACATGTGATTCAATATATAATTTAACAAGTTCTCAAAATAAGGGTCCTATACATATATATATATATATATATATCCGAATGAAGAAGAAAACAAACTGTTACCCAGATCTCTTTTATTTATTTATTATTCTTATTGTTAATCCTTGTAAACTATTTTAGTTATTTATATTAATAGCATTTCAGTACGTGTAAACTATTTTTAATTACATATCGGACTCTACTCCCATAAATATATAATATAGTTTTTTTTTTGTTTATTATGAAATGTTATGTTTATATAGTTTTTGAAATGATATAGTATTAAAAATAGTTTTAAAAAAATGAGGTTGAGATTGAGGAAAGTAGAGGAAAAATGGCGCCATTGATTTGAGATAAATGGGAAAAGATTAAGAAAAATTAAGGTGAAAGGTTTTTATTAGTGATAAAGTTTGAGGGAGAGGTGACCACTACCTCCCCCTTAGTTGTTACATGTCTGGTAAAACCAATATAAATAATAATAAATAAATAAAATAAAATGGACACCAACTCCACAAAGTAACAGAAAAAGAAAATAGTCGTCACCACTTTGAGGGGGTGGTAGAGGCTTTGCCCTCTTGGAGAAAAAAGCAAAGGTTCAAACCTTGATAATGGTGTTTTCATTTTAAACTATACATTTTTAACATTTTTACCTTTAAGCCTTTAACATAATTTTTACCATTTTTTTTATTTTTGGCCCTTAAAGTTTTTGTTTTTAACTTTTGCCCCATAAAGTTTTCATTTTCAAATATTTGACACCACACTTTTCAGTTCTTATGTTTTTATCAGATAACTTTCACATATGTATAATTTTATCTTTAAGCATTTGATATTGATGATTTTTCCTCTTTTAATAGCTAGAATATACTAAAAACTTTATATAAATGTACATGTTTTTTATGCATGAAATGCACAAGTTCTTATAGCACATAATAATTTTTACCAGTTTCCATTTTAATCGTTTAAAGTTTATTTTTTAACATTTGCCCCGTATTAAAGTTTTAGTTTTCATTTTTTTTTGACTCTAAAGTTTCGGATTTTCATGTTTTTCATCAAACAATTATGTAAATGTACAAGGTATTTATACATGAAACATAAAAGCTCTCATAGTACATAATAATTTCTACAAATATTTATTTTAACCCCTAAAGTTTTTATTTTTTAACTTTTGCTCCGTATCAAAGTTTTAGTTTCATTTTTTTGATTCTAAAGTTTCGGGGTCTTATGTTTTTCATCAAACAATTTTTACACAGTTACAGTTTACTTTTAACCATTTAATTTCGATTATTTTCATCTGTCTTTTTGTATATAACGTTTTTATATATAACAACTTTCATCATCGTTACGTCTTATGTTTATGTAACACTCAACGCATATAGTAAAAACCTATACAAATTTATTAGTTCTTTATGCATGAAATGTACAAGTTCTTATGGAATATAATAATTTTATCAAATTTCATTTTAACCCCATAAGATTTCTATCTTTTAACTTTTACCCCACATAATTTTTCGTTTTCATTTTCATGACACTCAACTTTTGGGTTCTCATGTTTTCATCAAACAACTTTTATACATTTATGGTTTTACTTTTAAACATTTGGATTTTCTTTTGTATTTTTTTTTTATTTACATTGCTACATATTTAGTTGTCTTTTTTAAAAAGTTTGGGTTCAAACATTTAACAAAACTTTAGGTGCAAAAATTTGTCGTGTAAAAAGTTGCAACGCGCGAGTACAATATCTAGTTAATATTAAAAGATACTTACACCGACTAATAATACTAATCATCGGCAATCATCGGCGTCTTCATCGTTTTTGGAAAAAGAGACATATATTACAACAATAATCCATTTACAGGATGTAAAATGGGCTAAGCAATGACAAGCAAACAATGAGTAACAATTATCGACCATAGAATGTCATTTTGACAGCACTTACGCTCGAGCTTTTTCAAGAAAACTTCGTTCACGTTAAGTCGGAGGGATTCCGAAAATTGAAATGTCGCGAACATCGTTTTTTTTTCTTCTTGTTCGCATATTTTTCTTGAGCAGCCTTCTCTGTTTCAATAAGCTTGACTTGCACGCTCCCAATTCTTTCGACCTTGGCTTAAAACTCGCGGAAGCAAACGAAGAACAGGACATCTAGATATCAAAAATTCTCTCTTTTAAGTAAAATTAAGTATTTTACTTCCTAATTGAAAAGGTTCCGTTCATTATTAAAAAAAATTATAGTTATAAATAAATAAAGTAATAAAGCACATCTAGATTGGTCATGAGTATCTTTTAAATCCACTATGTGGGCCCCGGAGGTGAGTTTTTTTTCAAGGTCTCGGGTTTCTCATCTCAAGGTATTTTCCATGAGGAAGGGGTTGGAGGTCCAACGATTTGTTGATTAAAATTGCCTCCAGCACGTCTGAATCGAAACTAACTTTAAAAAAAAAAAAAATTTCCATATTATTCTAAATGAAATGTCTAGTTCACATAGTGATCACACCCATTATCATTAATCTTGATCATCAATCATACACAGTTTGAATTGGTACGTGGTTAATAACCTCCGATTTGGACTTAAATGGTTGGTTCGGATTAACTTGGATCATAAAATTTATTTGTAAGTATGAAAGCCGTAAACATTTTTCCTTCTTAAAATGTTTACTCTTTCTAATAAATAACCACTTTTCCTTTCAAATTAAAATGTCAATAGTTAGACACGTCTATCACCATCGTGATCAGTAATTGAATACCATATGACTCTTTACCCGATTTACGGATAATTTTGAAGTGGGCAAATCAATCATGGATGTCAAGATTGATTTCTTTATACTATATATTTGACTCTTTTTAGAAGGAAGTTTTTTTTAAAAAAAGATATTAATTATAAGTTTTTTAGTTTATTTTTAAAAGAAGGAAGTATAGTTAAATGAACTGAAATGGATAGAGAATTTTAATAAATTTAGTTTAAAATCAATCATCTACTTTTGAGATAATTTAGAAGAAAAGAAGTGAAATTTTTTCATTTCTAATCACATATTTTTTATTTTATTTTTTTCTTTTCTTGTATATAGTATCTTGAAAGAAATGGAACTTATGACTTGATGAATGCACTTGTTTCTCTTTCATTACGGGGCTAATGACAGTACTAATTTTATTAGTGCTTTTAACTTTACCAGTAAAGTTGAAACTATCTTAACATTTGGATTGAAATCATTTTGAATCTTGACTCTTCTTTTTAATGTAAGGGATAGGAATCAACTTGAGGATCTCAGTCCTTTAAATGCTTATTTCATCTCATTAAGTGGTTTTAGTTTAACTTTTAAAGTCTTTGTTTATTAACATTAACCGTTAATGTTTTTATATAATGTTATATAATAGTTGATGGAATTTATAACAATGAAAAATACATTAAAAACTTATTTCATTGATATATTTTATATCAAGTACTATCTACCACAACTAAATATATTTACAGTCAAAAGTTTAAAAAAACCTTTAAAAAGCTAAACTAAAACACTTAAAATGAGACAGTATGAGTAGTAAAATGACACTGCTCTTGGATGGGTAGACCTAATTGATGTGTGTGAAACTTAACTTGACTATGACACAACATTAAAACATAGATGAAGGAGGAGTAAATATAGAGTTGGGTTATGGCAACTTGCCTGCACATAAACCACAAGCGTGGTGACTTGATGATAAAGTCTTAGGCAGGTAGTGACGGATTTTGAGGGAAGTTACGAAGGAGGCCGTAAGTCACGGGAACAAAAATAATACTAGAAAAATATTTTTCAAAAGAAATACAAATATAATAACACTACGTAGCGAAAAACAGAATGGTCTTGGTCCCCTCAGGTCCTTAATAAGATCCGTCAATTTAGGCAGGAAGAAGTGTACATGGGAGTGGGTGACTACCAGAACAAACACCGCCCATATGTGGGAGAGAGTGAAGTGTGACAGAGAAAGTGGGGGTTCGAGAGCGGCGAAGTCACAGGTGTCAGCTCTAATTTGATCAAACCTCTCACACGACAGCGTTGGTGTTATTGCATACCCGCAAGTAAGCCTCACATACCCGCACTCGACTCCTAGCACTCTTAAGTGAAGCATTTAGATAGTAAAATGTTAATTTTGTTTTCATACTTAATACACAATTAATTTCGATGAAAATGGTTAAGTAATTTACGATTAGCGATAAAGGCTTTAGTAACAAAATTAAATATTTTTCCAAACATGACAAAAATAAAAATAAAAATCCTACTATTTAATAAAAATCTTAGCATAGACAGGGACAAACTTTATATTTATATATAATTAAAGTATGAGAAACAAATCATCCGTAAATTCAACGATATAGAAAGCGTATTTGGGCCTTTTTATCTAACAAATAAGCACGAGTTAATCTTAACTACTCTATTACACGTTAACAACATCAACTTTAATATAAACACGTGTAAATTACTGTTCTATGATTCTATCACATGTTAATTATCATAAAAAGAAATAAACACTTTTTAGGCGATCTTAACTAGAAATAGAAAAATACATTATGACGATTAATTTAATCTTTAGATTAAACAAACACATTCATTATAATGTATATATACACATATATAATTAGATATGCAACTAGATATAATTAACCCCAACCCCTATAAGGCCATGTCCATGTTATTTTTATTCATTAAAAAAAGGTGTAACATTATAAAATTGAGATGAAGATATACCTAACTTTGTTAATTTTTTCTTCACAATTGTGCTAATAGTTGGCCACATGCACATATCATATAAAAAGAAAATGGGATAACATAATGCAAAGCCACATGAAGTTTTTCCTTTTTTTAATGATAGCATCGGGAATTTACTTATCTATTCACATATTTACTTGACTATTTATGTTTAGACCTTATAGTAGGCGAGTCGATTAGCATGTCTTATAATGGTACCATCTGTTATGTGATTGTAACGAAGTTATAGAAATGATGATATATAGAGGAGAAAATGTTATATTGTACGCACATGTAACATAAACTAGCAGGTCATTCGCGTAATACAACTAGGTAATGGTGAAGGTAGTGAGATGTGGGAGATGAGTGACAATTGGTAGTGGTGGTGATGGTACGTAGCAACGAGATGAGGGTACGATATATAGGTATTCTATAAAAAAAAAATATGATATTGTAGGTATTTTTCGTCATATTCCAAAAAGAATGGTAGTATAGGTTTTTTATTTAAGAAATGAAGGATAGAATGACAGATAATGTATATGTAAGAGGTCTATTTTGTACGTACATTTCAAAATGTTAGTAATATTAAGACATATCAGGAAAAAGAAAAAATCCAAAATGCTTAACCGTACGTAGTATCATCTATTTTGTAATGCATCAATTTTAAAAACTGAATGAAATCGCAAAAAGAAACTCGAACGAAAAAGAATATGAATTATTGTTTACCAAAAATGGAAAAAGTAGATGATGATTTGACTTTCATAGTTTTCATTTTACTCCGTAGTATTTGTGCATATATGAATCAATAATCTACAAATGTTTTGAAAAATATACTCCGATGAAGATAGATTTATAGCTAGGTCATAATGATAGGTAGGTTTTAGATAAAATAAAACAAGTATTAAAGTAAAACAAATAAAACAATAAGTTTCTCTTCACTGAAAATATCATGCATCATGAAAATCATCGTGCATCAATTGCTTCGTGAATCTTTGTGCATCAATTTAACCATGATCTAAAGGTCAAGATCTTGTCCTATTTAGTTTACTTTAATACTTGTTTTACAATACTCATACAACCCCATGATACGTATAATGATATGTCATATATGTATATAACGTGGCATGCATATGATGATATGTAGATACTGGAGTAGAAAGTTCATAACAAGTTTATATAAATGAAAGAAAATGCACAAGAGGAAATTTATAATAGGGAATTGCTAACTAGTGCCTTTAGTGCATTAGTTAAGAAGCATTTAATGAATCATATATTGAAGTCGAAATTTCTTAACATATGAAAATATGTATTAATTATTCATTTAAAAATAGAAACTGTTAGGTTGAATTAATACACATTAAATATATTTTTTTGAATATTAAGGAAATAACGGGTTCATTAAATGCTTCTTAACTAATACACTAGGGGCACTAGTTAGCAAATCCCTTTATGGTAGGGAATTTAGAGATGTTTACATGGTGTAAAGATTTCCAGTATCGTGACCTTTTTCGATTTATAATACTTTTGTGTCATGTCATCTCATTATTTTATTTGTTTATAATAAAATCTCCGCTTTGTATGAACTTAAATTTCCACGTTTATAAACTTTCCAATTGTATAAACTAACCCCACTATACTTTTTAATCACTAAATAATTGAACAATTATTAGAAAGGATTTTGATTCATGGGGATGAACTTCTCCTCATGGACTTCCAAGAACTAAGCAAAACAAGGCGATTTAATGAATGTTGCAACTTTTAATGAAAAGCAAAAAATTTTGTATAAAGTGTGTCAGTTTAATGGAATATTGTCCATGTAAAAGAAATCAATATTCCTAAATGTACCAAAGAAACAAAAATTAAAAAAGTGAATCCAGATTGAGTAAAATGCTGCAATGTCTATATACATTCCATAAGAAACAAAACAAAAAAAAAATAAATAAATAAAAAACCACCAAACAAAACTACTCTAAATGTGTCATCTTTTGAACCTCATGGGAAAGAGTGAAATGATAAGCTAGCGACAAACTTGACTATATAGAAAATCGTATGAATGACCCCCGTAGATATATGTTTAGATATATCAAAATTATACTACATAGCTACCTACTATTTTATTGTTGAAAGGCTATAGGTATGACTTAAAGAGTATATAAATGCTACCTAATAGGCTAAAATGTGCCAAAACAAAAAGTACCTAAGCATTGTGTTTTTATAATGTCTGATCATGTTCTGGTATATCTTTAGACTTCCCACCCTTTCAAATGCTTATTGTTTCACATCATGTTGATGATGATTCGACAGTCACCAACTACATAAAACATTTACCAAACCTTGTGCACATATGTATAACGATTGGACATCCGTTGATGGTAAGTATGCATATCGCATAGTATATGTCTTATCAAGCGAGTTATAAACCAAATCGACGAATGCACCATTCCAGAATCAATATTATCATTCATCATGTTGGGGCTGAGCCATGTCATCAAAGATATGTATTACAATGACAAATGTTCATTAGTTTCATAAATCATAATAAAAATAATCTCACATACGCACATACATACTCTTAACTCTAAATCTGACGCGAATCGCAGTTGGCACTGTCCCAGTGTCCCATCGATTCATTATGCTAAAACCAATGATGTAACAAATAGGAACATAGCTCATTATAAACCACTCAGCATAATATAGGAACAAACAGTGTTTATATGTTCCCTCTTAACATTCAAAACTAGATTTCAGATTTCAACCTTCATACAAAATAAACACCCTTTAGCATTCCAACAGATTTTTCAAAAAGTAGGTACCTATCGTAAACCAAGCAATGAGAAGGAAACAAAACGAAAAAAGACCAATCATGAAAGGCCACCCAACAATGCTGATACCAAAACAAACCATCACAATGAATGGCAGAAATGATCTAAGTACCGATATGGCATCAACCCACCGCCCCTTATGGAGTACTAGAGCTGCGACGTTCATCATATTCCAATTCATTGACCCACCATAGCAGACACGATTCATAAAATCAGCAACAAAGGAGTGACAGTTACATGTGAATAGGTTGTAGGATTTGTGCTCAAAGTGACGTCTACTTGACTGGACTGCATCGTCCCAGCTGATAGCAGTGCCCCTTTCTGCATGCTTGTAGCGTAGCTTACACGTGTGACTGGCGAGGTTAGATGGGAAGCAACACTGTCCATCAAATACAGTATGTATAGTTAAGCTAAACTACAATGACAAAAACTGGTTTAGATACAAACTTCCTCTTAGGGGATATTACTAATTTTGTTTTGAAATTGCGTAAAGTGATTTCAAAGTGTGATAAAATAGCATTGTAGTCTGCGTAAACAGATTCTGCTTAGAATCATTAAACAATTCAGGTGTAAAGCAATAACTCATTATCATAAAAAAAAATACCTATTTATCCATTCTTATAACTAATTTTTAAGAGATGTATACCTCAATTATCAAAACATCTCTCATTCTTTTAATAGAAGAGACTAGTTGAATTCTAATTCTATTTAAGAATCAAGTTCGGTTATCCTACAGTTGATTGATAGTACGGTCCTTCAACAGATATGAACATATGTGCACCAGATTGACTGAAATTAATCAACCCTTTTTAAAGAAGTTTTCTTTGTGACTTAATTGGTAACTCAAGAATTTTCCATACCTAGATATTTTTCTTCTTATAGTTTATTTTCATATACATAACCACTTAGGGATTCCCATTTCCTGAAAAAAATTCTGGTGCCACTTGATTGATATAACATGAAACAAAGGATACCTAAATAATTACTTATAACGACTTACCTACTCTAGTAAACCATAATTTATGTGAAGATTCAAAAACAAAATAACTTCAGCTGAAAAACTTGTATCCGATACTAGAAATAGGAAAATTGTTGTTGTCACAGTGTTACTGTGTAGTTAATAGCGGCGCTATAGCGGATAGCGGACCTGAGGTAAAATAGCGGTCCCGCTATTAGCGGCGCTATTTTACCCATATCGGTGCTATAGCGGTCCAAAGAGTGGTAAAATAGCGGTGCTATAGCGTTTTTTTTTTTTGGGCCAAAACTTGAAAGAAGCACTAATTTTTGCAAGTAGTAACACTAATGTTTCAAATATTGACACTTTTAAGCTTGACTTTTGCTATTTCTATTAAGTATAAAGTATTAATTGATATTTTTATTAAATACTAAGTATTAAGTATTATATATATAGATATTGCATAATATTTTCATTACCGCTATACCACCGCTATAACCAATATAGCATATAGCGGACCTTGACCGCTACACCGCTATTTTAGTAATTAACTACTTAGCTGTGTTATTAGAGTTACAAATCAACTAAATATTAGAACATTGGCCATTGTAACGTCAAAAGTTGAGGTCACATTTTTCTTACAATGAGAATAGAAGCACTACACCGGTCCTGTTTTCAACATGTAACTAGTTAGAGGTGGCATTTACCAATAATTGATTCAAGCTGGCTTATATTTTATCTCTAACGGGTCAAAAGGTAAGACGAAGAAAAATAAAACTTAGAAACATGTCTTACAGATTAAAAGTTGCCCAAAGTGTAAGTTTGATACAACCTTCTAAATTGTTTTATTCAACGCCTCATACTCTTGTTCTCATACTATCTTTTTTATGATCTTATTTAACATACGAACTGCCTATTAAAAAATAAATTTATAAGAACAAAAGCACTAGTCAAACCAACCTGACCCATACACAACTCACTTTTTGAAAGGGATAGCTAAAACCTAGTTTGACCTGTTCTACAACCCACCAAGCCTATTTTACCATATATACTTTCACAATTAACAAAATAGTAATACAAAAATTGAGAGTATAATAAGAGAATTAAGAGCTGGTACCTGCTCCCGGTCAAGTTGAATGTATCTGGCAACTGCACCATAAGCAAAATTATCAACATTCACTAAATTGGAACCAGAGAAATCTACTACAGCTCCATCCTCCATGCATAAACCAACATGACCAATAAAAGGTGCCAACCATGAGACCACCGGAAGAGGAGTCCATACTACACAACAAGGGAATCTCGATTTTGTTGGGTTTATTTCATCAAGAGGCCACAAATCATGCATTTCATCATTTGTAAAAATTGGATCTTCAGTGTCATGTGATGTTTCTAGTGGTATTGCTCTCATGGTAAAATTATCTGCAAAACTCGGTCCATTAGTTATGTTGGTCATTAATTTCCTTGTGTTTTCTTAGTCAAATCAGAAGTAATAAAACATACACAGATCACTCTTGTGTGTCATAAACTAGATAAACTCACGATGACTATAGATACCTAAGGGGGTTTGGCCTAACAGTATCAAGGTGACTAACAACTATGAGGCTGTAAATTCTATTCCTATCGAGGACAAATGCTTGAATTTGCTGCAGGGGATGTGAATTTGACTTTCAAAAAAGAAGTTATAAAAAATTGATCGGTGTTTGGGTTTGTGTTTATATATCTTATTATTCAGGTATCATATAACAAGTGTTGAATAATCTAGTTCATATGAGCAACAAACATTATTATTAAGGGTAAAACAAAATACCTAAATAGCGTTTCTGCTAACCTAAATTGGTACACGCTTGCTCCCATTTCATAGTGTATTGATGTCCTTTTGATCATTTTTATGCATTTTTATCTTATAAAATTTGATATCATCAAACACAATAACAGAATTTCTAATCATTGTAGCCTCAGATGACAAAAGAACATACAAACCCCATAATATAACTCAAATTTTTTGAGTCATACTCATAGATGATTATATGATTCTAATTGTTCAAAATCAAACGACTACTTTCCAAACAAACATCCAAACATGTCCATACATAAGACCGAACAAAAGTGAGAATACCTTACGAGCAACCACACGTTTCACCTTCTACTTGTCAATATCAAGACAGCTGGCCACGGTTCCAATTGAAAATCGGCCTCCGATAGTGTTAGAGAAATTATCTAATACATTTTCATCATTCTTGCATATATCAAAACTACAAATGATGATTTTGTTGATAAAAATCAATCATACAATTTGGAATCTTCTCATAACCTCAAAAAGGGTTGCAGGGTTCCTTCACAAAGAACTCGATATCTTCAACATCAGGAGTAGCTTTTACCTCCATTCAAGATATAACCTTCCTTATGATAGATGGACCTGTAACAAAACAACATAGTTCAACAAAAAAAAAAAGAAAAAGTATAGCAAACTTGGTACAAAAAAAAATAAAAATCCATAGGTTTTAAGTAACAAGAGACAATTACATACATAAAGCAAGTATGCAGATACCTACACAAAAAATATCTCATCAAATATGCTAACATTAAAGATTGGTACGCAATAGGTGCATTAAAAAAGTAGTTCTAAAGAACTATGCCTTCAAGTCTAAAAATTTCAAGTAAACCGAGAGGGACCCCTGTTCAGGTTACCCATGGAAAGTCAAGCCTTGCCTGTGACGTAAGTGGCCAAACCGGTATTCCCCATTGCCATTTCCTAGACTTTTTCCCAGACCATCCCAAGATATTTACTCAGTGAAATTTGAACCTGAATCTCTTCTGAGATATTCAGGATACCTTACCACTAGGCCATCATGGAGATAGTTAATCTAAAGATTTTAAGTGTTTAACTTTATTGGCTTAAAGATTACAACGCATTAAACAAACATCCTAATAGCATCTTTAAATAAACTTAGTTCATGCATCCAACCATAATGCATTGCACATTAAAACAGAGCATTATGCATTCGGTTTCTAAACATCCAGGATACTCCGATTAGGTCACATATATCTGCGTCAAAAGACTCGTCCTCCCTGAGCAACTTGAATAAGAAAACTTCATCCACTGATCCATTTATTATATATTCAGTTCCTAAATGTGTCAAACTATATAACTACTATCATCCATCAAACTTTTTTTTTTCCACTATTACAACTCATGCATTGTTCACTATAGCTTAATTTTACTGCTGATCACATTGAAGCACTACAAACTATATTATTGTAAAACTTACAACAACAAAAAACAGAAAAACCAATATTGCATCTAAAAATTACTGAACTTTACTTAAAAATCAACCAAGTTGCAGCCTTTTTAATATTTAATATCTTCTTTATTCAATAAGCCAAAACAAAAATAAAGAACTATTTTTCCTCATCAAAGTAATGATCTTTACAGCTTAATAACAAAAACCCCGAAAGCAAAAGATAATAAAAAGTAAGATCTATGCTAAAAGTAAAGAACTTTAAGAAAAAACATACCTGTGGATATTGAATGGAATTAGTGATGAACAAGAAGTTAAAGAAATGGATTGAAACATGAGGGTCATGGAAACATGGAAAGAGGAAGTAACAAGAAACATGTGAATTTAAGGTGAAATAATATATTAATTGAATTATTTGTGAGGTTTCTTTAATTTTTACTCCCTCCGTCTCAATTTAAATGTCACGTTGACTAACTTTGACCGTAAATAACTTTGTTTGTACTATATAGTAGTTGATGAAACTTATATGAACGAAAAGTACATTAAAAACTCAATTCATTCATATATTTTATATCAAGTGTTACATGACACAAACAAAGTTATTTACGGTCAAAGTTAATCAACGTGACATTTAAATTGGGACGGAGGGAATAATTAATTAACTCATAATATTGGATTGAGACTGGGAAGGTTCATTGAACCAAAAAGGTCGATGGGCCTCTTTTTAGTTATAGATTTTGGTGATGTGTAAATGTTGTTCAAAATTAATTAATTAATACTCCTAGATGGTGTTCTAGACTTCTAAAGGGAGATGCAATTCTAACTAAATAGCTTAGAAATTATTTTAATAAATATATAATTTAAGTTAGTTTTGTTACTAAATTTGTTATCTTTTTTATTTTTGTTGTGACCACAACCAACCACTACCAGCCACCACTGTCGGCGTTTTTTACCCCCACTCATCTTCTTCACCATGACAAACCGCAATCAGAAATCCGTTGGCGCTGTAAAAGGGTATATGTAATCTTTATCGTTAAGTTAAAATTATCTATATAGTTTGCTTATTAAATTCAGGTCAACAACAAGAAGAAAGACACATGAGTTTTTCATGTGTCCCACATCAATATTAAGTGAAACCTTTAATAAGATTGAAGAGCTATAAATAGTTTTATACTTTTATTCTCCTTTGCTAGTTTTTTTTTCTCAAAGCTTTAAGGGCATTCACAATATGGGTTGGGGGCACAATTCAATTTTGGGTCAAGGATTAGCTTCAAACAAATACAATCTCACACAATTCATATTGGTTTATCTGGGGCAGTACCCCCAGACCTTGTATACTGCATCCGCCCCTGACATTCTAATAAGTTATGCTTTTTTTCCAATTAAGACTCTCATTCGGCCGCTCGAAAAGAGAAAAATAAATACCTTGTATTCTTTATTGTTTATTATCCCCCCCCCCTTATATGGTTTTAGCTCCTGAAATGTCACTTACGAATTGGCGAAAGTGGAAGGCTGACATAAAGCTACCAGAGGAGAAAGGGAGATTAAACGGAAAGTTAAGAGGATCCTAGTTTACTGAGATCCAAGTTGTATTCATGGACTTTCCTTCCAAAACTGTTACAGAGAGGAAAAAGGTTTTAAATGACATTACTTTGGAGACCGAGATGATTTTACTCATTCTGGTGATGTAAGTATTATATATGTATTCTATCATGATGTTTATGTTTATTTATTTGTTCAAAATACAACATTAAGCCACATCCGTAGCCTAGTCAACAAAAAAAGAAAAAATTGTTACCATTATTTTGCTTTGAAACAGTGTGGTTGGTTTTAATTTAACAATATTATGTTAAATTTAAAAATGCAGGTCAAAATCATGGAAGGAACACACATATCAAGGCTAGAAGGCACAACGAGTGTATATGGATTGTGTGGGCTCAAATTCCACATTGGTGCCTTAGTTCCGAGAGTAGGAGAAGCACCAACCGTGCGTGGACCATATGGACCAACAATCCTTGTCGACAAGTCGGTGTCAATGCTAGAGCCGGTGCAATTGGTGTCATTTTCACATGACTTCTAGGCTCATAGTCTTGTTGGTTTCTTTTGAGCTTTTTATGATCATAGTGTGCTACGTATGGGGGCTTTGAGTATTAAAATTTAGTTTATTGATTAATTAGAAATAGGTGGCTTGAGTGTATTGTTCTATTTTACCTTTAGTATTGTTTTATTTTACCTTTAGTTACTAAAGGTAAAATAGAACAATACACTCAAGCCACCTAATTCCAATTAATCAATAAACTAAGTTTTAATACTCAAAGCCCCCATACGTGTCAGCCTACCATCATAAAAAGCTCCAAAGAAACCAACAAGACTGTGAGCCTAGAAGTCATGTGAAAATGACACCAATTGCACCGGCTCTAGCATTGACACCGACTTGTCAACAAGGATTGTTGGTCCATATGGTCCACACACGGTTGGTGCTTCTCCTACTCTCGGAACTAAGGCACCAATGTAGAATTTGAGCCCACACAATCCATATACACTCGTTGCGCCTTTTAGCCTTGATATGTGTGTTCCTTCCATGATTTTGACCTGCATTTTTAAATTTAACATAATATTGTTAAATTAAAACCAACCACACTGTTTCAAAGCAAAATAATGATAACAATTTTTACTTCTTTTGTTGACTAGGCTACGGATGTGGCTTGATGTTGTATTTTGAACAAATAAATAAACATAAACATCATGATAGAATACATATATAATACTTACATCACTAGAATGAGTAAAATCATCTCGGTCTCCAAAGTAATGTCATTTAAAACCTTTTTCCTCTCTGTAACAGATTTGGAAGGAAAGTCCATGAATACAACTTGGATCTCAGTAAACTAGGATCCTCTTAACTTTCCGTTTAATCTCCCTTTCTCCTCTGGTAGCTTTATGTCAGCCTTCCACTTTCTCCAATTCGTAAGTGACATTTCAGGAGCTAAAACCATATAGGGGGGGATAATAAACAATAAAGAATACAAGGTATTTATTTTTCTCTTTTCGAGCGGCCAATTGAGAGTCATAATTGGAAAAAAAGCATAACTTATTAGAATGTCAGGGGCGGATGCAGTATACAAGGTCTGGGGGGGGGGGGGGTACTTCTCCAGATAAACCAATACGAATTGTGTGAGATTGTATTTGTTTGAAGCTAATCCTTGACCCAAAATTGAATTGTGCCCCCAACCCATATTGTGAATGCCCTTAAAGCTTTGAGAAAAAAGAACAAGCAAAGGAGAATAAAAGTATAAAACTATTTATAGCCCTTCAATCTTATTAAAGGTTTCACTTAATATTGATGTGGGAAACATGAAAAACTCATGTGTCTTTCTTCTTGTTGTTGGCCTGAATTTAATAAGCAAACTGTATAGATAATTTTAACTTAACGATAAAAGTTACATATACCCTTTTACAGCGCCAACGAATTTATGAGTACGGTTTCTCATGCTGAAGATGACGACTGGGGGTAAAAAACGCTGACAGTGGTGGTTGGTTGTCACAACAAAAATAAGAAAGATAACAAAAGTAACTTAAATTACATATATATATATATATATATATTTTATATCACTGTATAATAAGCTCTTACAAGAAATAAAAAGTAACAACGGATGAAAAGGACGGCAAGGCGGAGGACGACGGAAGATGCGGTGAGAGGTTGTCGTCGGAGATGGCCGACGGCGACAGCGGAAGCAAAAGGGTTGGTGTTGGGGATTTTTCAAGCAGCCCAGAAAAGAGGGAAAGAAGAAAATAGAAGGGGTGGAAGGGTTTTCCGGCTGTGGGGGTGTTTTTCGGTGGCAGATGAAGTTTATCGGGCGACGGGTTTAAATTTTTCCGGTGGGTTGGGGTTTAGAGAAAGGAGAGGATAAGAGAGAGAGAGAGAGAGAGATTTTTGTTAGGAATGTGTGGTGAATTTACAAGAGAAGGATAATGTATATATGGATGTTCAAAACTTTTGGGGATAAAATGGTGGGATTTTTAAAAATTTTGGGACATAATGGAGGGAAGTGTAAAGATTTTATTTTATTATTATGGAAATGGAAAATAATTAATAAAACTACCTCATATGCCGAAAAATCAATCTAAAATCTTATGAATTTGATATGTGCATTTTATTAATTATGTTTTCTAATATTGCCCCCTGATTTTTCCACATGTTATCCTCCTATAATTAGGTTGATTATTAGGCATGCAAATTAGGTTCAATTATCATTATCCTAACGAGATATATATCCGGGCATTGCTCTAAGAGACATTATGTTTATGGTATGCACATTTTATGTTTAAGATTTTCGTGATTATAGTTGTAATTATGAGGTTGATCGAACCTTTTAATAAAAAAACACACGTAAACAATGCTATAATTGACAAAGTCAATAACAAATAATTATTATTCGTTATTTAAATGAAATTTATATTAAGACATAAATAAAAGTAAGCACATAACTATAATATATTGGAAAGTTTACAAATTATTATATTTAAACACTACTAAAAACAAAATAAATGTAGTATTCAAAATTAACTTGAAAAAAAAACATTTATCTACGCATAAATGGATCTCTTATCATTTAAAAGCATTGATTCATTAATAAAAGGTATGAAAAACGTATAAAAAACTAACCAAATACAATGATAAATTTAAAATTTATCAAATTATTATATATTAAAAGATATTAATGAGAAACTAAATTTTGGTGTCGATGACTAATTTGAAAAATATTTGTTATTTATTTTTTGTAAGTTTATATATATAAGTTGTGTTTACGGTTATAATAGTCAGAAGGGAAAAATGAAAAAGATGTTTCAAAATAAAAAGGGGGCAGCGAATCGAACCCGGATAAAACGTGTAATAGGCAGCGCCTCTTACCATCTTAACCAACGTAACATATGTTAATTTATTTGCTGTATGGTTTTAACTACGAATAAAATATTATGCACGTACTCCCGTACTTCTAGTTTTATTATTATGTATAATATATATTTTTATGTTTATTTAACTAGTGTTATTATTATGAGTTTAATTATTATTAATATTTATTAATAACACTAATATTTATTATTATTATTATTATTATAAGTTTATTATTAATATATTAATATAGTCATAGAGATATACATACATACATTTAGTACATTAATGCATGATTATGGTACATCAAATATTTGTTACATATTGCGATTCTTATTAGATTAGTAAGTATTATTATTGAATTATATTTGTTAAATCAACTAATATATTAGAAAGCATTTTATATATAACAAATTTATATTCGTTAGTTTATCATATATATATATATATTTTTGTAAAATTAGTGTATATTTAGACGTGCTTGAGACAATTTTAACCAGCGATTTGTTGGACCTCTAACTCCCTTCTCATGGAAAATACATTGAGATGAGAAACCCAAGACTCGAACCCGAGACCTTGAGGAAAACTCACATCCGAGACACAAATAGTTAATTTAGAAGATACCTCTGACCAACCCATCTAAATAGAGTTGGTTCATTAGTTTAGCATATCATTGTTTATTTTAAGAATGAAGTAATACATATAGTAATAGTTTATATAATATAAAAAAGGTTCACAACATTTTTAGAAATAATTGAAAATAAATAAAATTATAAAAATTCAAATGTAAAAATATAAGAAAATATAAACTGATCTTTTAAATGTACAAAATATAAATAAGTCAAAATAAAATAATGTAATTCTGCAACAACAAGCTGATATTTTTTTATGACGTGGATATTAATTATTGTGTAGATTAGATCTAGTTGGTTTTTTTTATGTAAATATTTTAAGAAATGTTAAAAAGTATAAATTAGTGCCAAAAAAACAAAAATATATAAATATATTTATGGCATGTGCTTATTTAATTAATCTAAAGAATTTTAGAGGTGTGATTATTCAATTGAAGAGGTGTTATAAATATATTATTTTTTTAAACTCGTTTGGTATCCCATGTAGTGTGATTGGGCCTTTAACTTTGTTATCCCTTATGGGTCTATAGTGGGTCATGTGTGTTTGTCATTCGCTTGAATGGGTTTATCGGGACTTTAAATTGGTTTTTTATTAGATGTGAGCTTATTGGGCCTTTACACTCGTTTGTTATCCCATATTGGGAAACGTGTGTTCGTCATTCGCTTGAATAAGCTTATTGGGCCTTTAAACTCGTTTGTTATCCCATGTGGTGCGATTGGGCCCTTACACTTTTTTGTTATTTCATATGGGCCCATATTGGGCCATGTATGTTCGTCATTCGCTTGAATGGGCTTATTGGGCCATTAAACTCATTTTTATCCCATATGGGCCCATATTGGGCCAGGCCATATGTGTTCGTCATTCTCTAAAATGGGCTTGTTGGGCCTTTAAACTTGTTTGTTATTTGATGTAGGCTTATTGGACCTTTAAACTCGTTTGTTATTCCATATGGGCTCATATGTGTCGTGTGTGTTCGTTGTTCACTCTAATGGGCCTTAAACCTTGTTTCTTATCTTGTGTGGGGCTAATAGGCCGAATATGATTCACCAGTAAGTATGATGTATATATGGATGTTTCTTTGTCATATATAATTCAAAAGTTTAATTTATAATTGTCGTTTAATCATTGGGCCTATTAGCCTAATATGTTCACCACATGTCTAAATTGGGAAAATGGGTCGTGTGTGTTCAATTTTATCTCGAATGTAATGGGCCCAATATGATTAATCGATAATGTATGGGCAAATGAACGTATGAATGTATATATGGATTTCTGTTTTTCACTCGTATTGTGTTTGTTTATTTTGTTAGGCCTATCCCACGTGGGCCTATATTGGACAGTGGGTGTTCGTTATTCGTTTGAATGAGCTTATTGGGCCATAAACCTCATTTTGGTTATCTCTATGTGAGTCTAATGAGCCTACCGAATCTTAATATATACTACAAGACAGTTGAACTAATGGCTTATTAATCAATCCAACCGTTCAATTTCATCAGATTGAATCTCGATTATGTCATCATTTAGATAAACTATAATTTAAAAATCCTATTAGTCATTATCCAAATATATTATTATATTAGTATTTATATTAATTTGTAGAAAAAGTCTCATTAATTTACACTTTTGTGCTTTCCATTAATAATTTACACTTTTTAACCTTGAATACTTACTTTATACTTATTTATAGCCATCAACTTAAAAGGATTTTCTTAAAACTTTTAATCATTTAATTAATTAAAAAAGTTTAAGCATATAAAATATTGTCTACAAAAAATTACTCAAAAGATAAAATACAATAAATGTGTTCAATGTTCTAGAAGTATATTCCTTTCAATTTATTTTTACCTACATTTACATTTATATATTTGATATATAATTTATCTTATATTTAAAATGTTATAAACAATCTGCGTAATCATATCTCTCGATTTTCTCAAATATTCTTATATTGTCACTCAAATTTAGAGTCTTAATTATGATGAAAAACTTATGAAAGCAATCTTAATTGTTATCCAAATTATCACAAGACAGGTGATGAAAAGTAAACCTATTTGTGTTATGGGCCCGCATCATGATCAGATACATACGTACTTGAATGTCAATTACAAGATCACAAGTATGTTTATATTTTAATTCTTAATTATCTTTCATAATAATATCACATTATAAGTACAACTGGTTCTAAAAAATTATGTTTTAGAGAAATTCTTATAGCATGTGCCTTGTAGAATGACTACGACAACAATTCCATCAATATGTCTTAGTTAATAATGACAGTGACAAACCCGTGGTTATTGTATTACAACTTGCAAAGTATAACATTTATAACCGTATATCTTTGAATTTATAAGCTTTTATGACTTAAATGTATAAAGATCTAATATCGATAACATTGTAAATCCTGTGTCCTGTGTTAGACACGGGTCTAAAATCTAATAGCTTACTATGTATTATATATTTTTCTAAAGTTAGTAATTATTAAACAAATTTATACTTTAATAATAAACAAATTAAAGATTAATTTAATATATTAACAAACAATAAAAACACTAAAAAATATTATGATAAATTTAATTAAATTTTATTTCACAATATTTCTTTATATTGTCGTTCCACAATTCGTCCCTAAGCATTGGATGGAAACTTTTCGTTATGAAGGGAACTCAATTTTTTTTGTTTTTTTTAGGAAAATGTTTTCCAGAGGTCGTCCCCAAAACTATGACGAGAAGTTTTTAATTATGAAGGAAAAGGAAAAAGTTTAAAAAGAAAAAAGATTTTCTTTTGGAAAATGTTTTTGTTTGCGTCCCTAATTTTGTCCTCAAAACTATGGCGGGAACTTTTGCTTAGAATGGAAAATGAAAAATTAAAAAATAAATAAAAATAGGTTATTTATTTAGGTGGGAAAACAAAAAAATTAAAAAAAAAAGAAATAAATTTTGGCGACGACATTTGTGACCACTTTGGCGTCGCAAAATATTTTCCGGTTTTTGCCAAAAAAAAATAAATCAAAAAAAAATTGCAAAATTATTTTTGGTCGATTTTAATGTTTTTTTTACCTTTCGAGTCAAAGCGTTGAATTTTTTGTCATTTAATGACCTTATAGGGACGACTTTTGTGTCACGAATTGTCATGTTGGCCGTTAGATTGAATATGATCGGCCGGTCCAAATGGGACTTGTGGTAAAGACATAAAAGCATATCCCACATAGACTACTAGACTAGTGATAACCATTTAAAAACCAAAAAGCCATAAATTCATTTTACACTCTATTGATATTTATATTTTATTATTTAAATTATCTATATATTGATAGCTCGTGTAATTTGTAAACCTATTCAGATGTGAAATGATCCTTACACAACAATTTTTAGATATATACAACACTGTGTGCATTATACAGTTGTACAGTACAACCATATAATGCATATATTTATTGTGTATAGCAAAAATAAGTTGTGTAGGGATCACTTCCATATTCAAATTGTTTTGACTTCAACGTAAATCCTAACTATTTTAGATTTTTGCATTTTTATTGTCTCATGTATTCATCATATATATAATGTGTATTTTGTATTTAAGTTAAGTTTGTTGCTTATCCATATATTTAGTCGGCTTTCTTTTTAATAAATAATCTATTTCATGTTAATTAAATATAAAATTATGATAAAATTAAATGATGACATCATTAAAAATCAATTTGATAGAATAGAGAGTTGTGATTAGTTAATAAGCTATTATATTAGTTGTCTTGTAGTATATACTAAGAAATGACCCACGCGATTCGGGCATTCGGTGGTAATAACGGCGGCAACGGGTGGTGGTGGGATGCAAGATGTGGTGGTGTTGGTGACAGTAGGTTATTGATGTAAAAAGATTAGTGTGTTTGTTTTAGAAGTTAAGGTAGATGTTAATTAATCTCATTAGGGCATTATATGTATTTTAAGTAGGTATTATATATATTTATGGCTCCCAGAGCAGAGAGAAAAAAATAAAAATTCTCTTTTGATCTTAGCCATTGAAATTGATAAACAAACAAATCTCAACCATTGAAATTAAAAGTCAAACTTTACCTATTTTATATATGGCAACTTTTTAAAGTTGTTTAATATACATTTTTTTAAACATGGTAACTATTTAAATGCATGGTAGTTATTTACAAAACTCCTATCTAATTTACGGTAATAAAATTTACATTTAATTTGTGTACATCTGTCAACACACCTACTATGTCAAATTAAATTAAATGGAACATATGAATCTCTACATACAAAAACATAACAAGACCAAATTATTAATGGATTTGTGCATACGTTATTATTGATATACACATAGCCGAATTTTAACCTTATGTTTCTTATTCATATTATAAATGTATATATCAAATTATCAATCACAAGCGCATTTTTATGAAATCAAGATTTATCAAAAATCAAAACAAAATGCTAAACAAACACGTACCCGAATAATAAAACCAAGAACCCATTAGGATTTGATGCGGGTTTCCACAATATAATCAAAAAAATAGGAGAAAAGTAAAAATCTCTATTTAAGAAGATCGATAAGGAGAATCTGTATTACCAAATCATGTTCAAGCTTGTGATTGTTGTTGCACTAAATTCTTTTGATCTTCTGCAAGTTTTCGTGTGTCTTTCCTACATACAAACAAAATCGTTTTTAAAATATAACCTATAAACACCTTTTAAAAGAACATAAACCCCTCCTAAAAAACATAAGATACGAAAATCGGAAAATGCAAAAAAACAACACAAACCATTAACATATATTTGTTGTTGTGTCTTTATTGAATACAAAATATATTCCGTGCTAAACCGTATTTTTGTTGAAAGTTTGTGACTTTTTGTTTTGTTTTTGTTTGACGGTTTTCAATTCAAAGCCCAAAAAAATTTCACAACCTTAACCCAGTTTTCTAGGTCGGTTTCAAATTGAATTGCGGATAAGGTCGAACATTGACAATCTTAATATATATCAAACCGACTTTATATGTATATTATATCGAAAAGCGTACAAGATTTAAGACTTTATTTTAATATTATATGCTCGATTTTATAATTAACTTTAGTTTTGAGTAAAAAACTATAAAGTTATTTGGTAACCCGGTCACCGACCGGGTATTAATCTAGTTATATGTATTCAAATAGAGTTGTTTAAAATAGTGAATAAAAGGAAAGGGTATTTTGGGGTTTTCATAAACTTAATTGAAAATTGTTAAAAGAAATGAAGAGAACAAATGATTTATAATGTACTTTAAGTGCATCTCATGTTTCCGTCATAAGTGGGTTGTGACACATAAACGACTAATGGGCAGCCGATCTTACTTAACGGATAAATAAGATAAAATCGATGTTGAATATGTCATTATCAATGATCAAATATAATATACGACAAAGTGGGTATAGACTATAGAGTGATTTACGACATGTCATTTCGTACATACTATCATAAAATAAAATGTTAAGACATGTCATGTAAATTTTTCCAATTTTGCATAAATCCTTAATCTAAGAAATGGTTAAAGAAGGTAAGGTAAGCTAAATCGGCTGCAAGGTTGTGCCTTCAGAGGAAAAATGTTCAAAAAACTTTACAAGCTCTAGCTTCACATTGATTAAGTTCATGTAGTTGAGTAAATAAGATGTCAGATAAGTAGATATGGTTATAACAAGATCTATCAATGATATTGTCAGATGAACATGTAACAAGTGAACCTATGGTTTCCGCCGTTCGAAAAAAAAAAAAAAAAAAAAAGTGAACCTAAGGTCTAGTGAGTGAAGCAATGCACTATGATCAAACTAAACTAGAACAGACGAGATAATAGTTATCCGATACAAATGAAATTACCGGCCACAGATGCATCTATTATTTCCTTTTAGCAAGGAAAGGGTTTAAGAATCACATGGAGGCTAAGGCTTTCAAGACTCTTTAGGTATTTAGTCATGTACAAGTTTAATTCGGGTATGTACTCTCAAGATATTCTATGATGTCTTGTTATTAGCATCTCATTTTAATCTTCCTTCTCAAAGATTTTGTATATGTCGCTAGTTGTTTTTGCTTTGTAGAGAAATACTATGATCAATGGTGAGTATCATGTTTAATCGATCATTGCTATACATCCCGAGCATGAACAATAGGGAGAATTCTATATGTATTTCCTTAGTTATGCATGGAAAATTTCAATCACGAATAAATAAAGTTAACTTTTGTACTTCACAAGAAAAAACAACTTGGGAAGTGCTTCAATTAGAGGCGCATCGTGTTTTTCCTGTCTACAATGATACAAGTTTTAAACACTTTCAAACGTTTATTTTCTTCTCATGACACTTTGGTTTCCTTGCTTGTGGAAATGACGACCCCGTTGTAGCTGCACTTGGCACAGCAATGAAGTCAGAAGAACAAAATGCACAAGGTTGTGGTTTGGCTGTGTTTGGTTGTATCCTTTGTTTCGACTGAACCTAACCTACACTTCCCAAACCGCACCTTCTTTTGCTTGCTTTTTTTTCCTTTCAATCTACAACAATTTCTCATGTTCAACTCTCAAGGTATAATAGATACATACAAGAATGTGTTATTGACTTGTTCGGTTTTTTGTTCTGTCCGTTGATAGATGCCTCAGGCTTCTTAGACGGGCAATGATCTCTTTGAATGATGGCCGGGATTGTGGCTCCCTACACAAACAATTTAGAATTAGTATCATTACATTGAAACGATCAACAAATGGTTTATCTTCAGTTTACAAGGGGATAGCAGAAAGATTAAAAATAAAAACCCTACATGGTAATCTAGTAATAGACAGGTATATTCCCTTATTATCTATATTCTTAATATAACGAAATCTATGTTCCCTTATCTTGTACATATATTGATAACATACAAAAAGGCTACTATTTTATACCATACGCTTTTTACCTTTTTCAGACAAAAATCGTATGTCGGCCGTTCCAACTTGGTTATGGTTCATAGTACCCTCAAAACTGTTATCATTTGCTATCTAGACAGATGAAACTCCATATGGTAACGTAATATACTTAATACTGCTACTTTAATTATAAAATTACACACCTGCTTTTCTTGCCAGTATCAATTTATTTCAAGGTTCACGATCATATAGTTCAGCAGAAAATCGGATTTTCATACGAACATAACTTTTAAACCGTATCTCCGTTTTTGACATTCAAGCTATCCACAAAAACGTGTTAAAGTCTACTTTCTAATGGTAAGGTCTTTTAAAGTTGAAACAAAACTTGGTTATCCAAAACTTGGTTCAAAATGTTTTGGTCAAGTCCCAATTTAAAAATTAAAAAAAAAAAAAACTTAACTCCTATTTTGGGTCGAGTCGTTTCAAGTGGTATCAGAGCCGTGGTTTAAGGGATTTAGGTATTTTATGATTACAAGGATACCTAGACTTAAACCATAGACGAGACTTGGCCTTATGTGTATAGTTGGTTTCTAGTGACATATGAAAGTATTTAGCGAATTTCACTTGAGACGTATTATAGTATGAAATCATATAATCTTGTTACATGCTTTCTAACTAGTTTTGTGATTTTATTGTTAAAGATTTGACTGCAAGGAAGTTGACTTACAGTTGCCAGCAATCACTTATTATCCCTGCAACCAAAGGATCTATATGTTCAGGAATATCAAGGTGTCTGAACTGAAAACCAACAGCACCAACAACCTGCATCGAGTTCATCTCCGTCCAAGGTATGCGCAAAGTTGCCAACTCCCATAAAATTACACCAAAACTATATACATCACACCTGCAAAACCACCCAAAAGTTTTAAGTAAGATATTGGCTGGTGCATTCAAAGTAACACAAACTTATGAATACAAAATAGAAGTGGCAAAAATTTTTAATCTTTTTGAAACGACACATTCACGAGTAAATGGTTCAAAACCTCAATTGCCACTTCAACTTAAAAGGGTTGCATTTACGAAAGATGTCTCTTACTTCTCATTGGACGGTTCATTCCTCAAAACTTCTGGGGCCATCCACTCAGGCTGCAATACAATGGCAGGTCGTAAGTATAATGGTGCAGTAATTTCCTACGATGATATACTTAAACCCCTTCCCACAATAGTGTTGGTTCATGCTTGCTAATTAAATGAAAAAGAGCTTACAGTTCCAGCAGTAGATTTTGAAGACAAAAAGGTATTGTGTTTCATGCGTGACATCCCAAAATCACATACCTGCAAGAATTAAATAAACAGCACAACTGAATGTTATTTTTCTATCTGAATGTTACAAGTCCCAGTATATGGCTCATCTACATGAATGGACAACAATATGAAATTGAATTCTAATTTAGTGTAGCACCAAGTTATATGCAACACATAAATTATAACCTAAACAAAACCAGTTTAATCATATGAGAGAAAAAACACTAACCTTAACAACCCAATTTTTATCAACAAGAAGATTCGGTGTCTTCAAATCCCGGTGAACGATAATTGGATTGCTAGTATGCAAATAGTTCATTCCCTTGGCCTACAAGCATTTGTTATAATTACGCCAAAAAAATCCTCTCAAATACAAAATTATGAAAAAAACAGCAATAGAATTTAAAACTCAATGCGGAAATCAAAACCCTACCACATCAAGAGCCATGCGCATTCGCCTCCTTTCGTCAAGTTGGACATTAGATCGATGCAGCAACTTGAATAGACTACCCCTGCATAAAAACATATAGATAGACCAGACAACATGAGAAATAAGCTAAATATGCAATATAAAGCACTGATACCGACAAGAATGAATCAAAAAGTTGCCACTTGCTGGTATAAAGCCTATATGCATATAAGCGGTAATATACAGGTAAACAAATAAGGTTTTCCCTGTTTAGGTAACCCAGGAAAGGCAGACCCAGATAGGTCTAACTTAGGTATCCCGCTGACCGTTCCTGTCCCTTTCCTTGGCCACCCCTAAAATGATTACGTAGCGAGGTTTGAACACGAGACAGTCTTTTGAGAGGGAATCAAGATACCTGACCACTACACCGCCTTCGAGACGGTTACAAGACATCTACTTACTGTCAACCAAGAAAAAGCAGTGTTGTAAGACTCAGCCGACTCGACCGAGTACTAGGACTCGGTGGGTAAACGGGTCAAGTCAGCCGAATCGGCCTACTTGACCCTAAAACTCGGTCAAGAGATCAGACACGGGTCAACATAGGTCAAACTCGGCCAAAACTTAATGAAATCAAAACTCTGTTAAATGTTATAAAACATTTAGAAGTTTTTAGCCTATTTATGATTTTCTAATACAAATAATTTCAAAACTTATAATTTTTCTACATAATATAACAATCCGGGTTTTGGCCAAGTCAAGTCCGAGTCACGAGTTTCCCAAACTTGAGAGAAGAAACACAATTCGACAATTTAAACCAATGACATGTTATAAGCAGAGCAAGGAAGATAATGTGGGTAGGTTTGAGTACATAGGTTGAACTGAGTAGTCTTTGTATGGGTCTAGTCAAGTTGATTCTAATTTTTTTAAGAATAAAATGATTTAAGAGCTTTCAGCATTACAAATACGCTTTGGGTGTCCTCCAACACATTCTTTAAGCTAATTTTTTGAATTTTACCCATTTGGTGCGTATAAGATGATTCATGAGCCACTCCACCCATTCATATGTAAATGGGTCGAATAAGTTGAAATTGCAACCTCTAGTTCTAAGTGAAACGAAGAAAGTCACAACAACTAAAAACCCATCCTGATCATGATAAAAAAAAAAATTCAGGAATCGAGTTTATAGGCCAGAGCCAGGAATTTTCAATATCTCACAAATGATTAAATGGAACCAAAACTCGACCTTGGTAGAAATTCTGTCAATATTGAAAGGTTAGGAGGACGAGTAACTGCTCCCATGAATAAAACAACATTAGGATGTCTCAACCTGAGCATGATCTCGACCTACAAAACAAAGAGCCATGCACTAAATCAAATCCTTGTATAGAAGAAAACCAGAAAGAGATAATCAAAAGAGACAAAAGAAAAAGATTCTAAGCCTTACTTCGCTTTTAAATTGAGTCAGTGCATCCCCTGAGATATCTTGGTTCATGAACTTCTTCACAGCAACCTCCTATGAACATATATATAAATTAATAAGACTACCACCATAGCAATTGAACTTTTGTAAATTAAAAAGCTCATGTTATACAAGTGGAGAGTAATAATGGCCAAATGGGTGTCATGTAATGGCTTATTTTGTTCATGTAAGATCAGGTTCGACATGAATCTGAGACTTTTTCTCCATAATGATTTCATTTTAAATAACATGAAACCCCAATTTTCTGTCACATGTGGAAGCTGAACCCAAGACCTCCCCATTATTAAAGTCATTGGGCAGCTCACCTCAACCACATGGACTGAGGGTCATTCATCCCATTTTATAGTCAACTTTTACCTCAAGTAGAAAAGAAAGTAGGTTAGTGTAAAAAACAATGATCCAGTCCCTTCCAACCATAAGCTATTTCTTATTGTCTTGGGACTCAAGAGTGGATAATAGAACACAGTGATCTATTCAATCAACTAAACTAACATCTCTCGGTAGCTTGTTCTGATATAATAATAGCATTGCAACGAAAAACCACATTACTATTGTGTACAAATAGATTATAAAGATATGGATGCATCTTACAGTTCCATTCCATTCTGAACGATAAACCTCGCCATAAGAACCTGGAAGAAAGGGAATAGCAAAAGATTATCATGTGATGAAACATTAAGAAACCCTTATACCCACTTAATTAGCTATTATATAAAGAAACTATAGAATGAAATTGAGTGACTTTTTGAATTCATGTTTAACTTATCTCGGGCAGTACAGAGCTAGTTTTCTATATTGATGAAGCTAAGGCTTTCATTACTTTTACATCATAGGCCATAGCAATATTTTCTGATAATCAGTCGATTACTTCTGGTACTTTTTCTCAAGTGCATCAACTATTACGGGATAGTTAAACATGCCATTGTTCGGTTTAAAATATTAGTACAGATAAGCTAAATCTTACTAAGCACTCAACAAGCATGCAGCATAATTTGAGGAGCATTCACCCACATAAAATCATATATGATAACAAAGGATAAAGCTTAAGGTGCCATACAGGTTGTATCATTTTGCTTTCATTCTACCAAACTTGTGATGAGGTCAGCTTCAACATTGTCATAGAAAATGGTTCCTACCCCCTACAAAGCTTAAAGACATAAATTGGAGAGGCTTGATCTGTGGCATTAGTGTATGTGTCCAAGGATTACTTCTAGATACAAGGATTACGGAAAGCTTGAGCAAAGGTTTTGACTGGTCTGATGTAAGCTACAGGCTGTCAGCTTATGGAACATTAAACAAAATGAGAGCAAGTACCCGCGCGTTGCGGCGGTGAGATGGTGGGGGTGATAGGTCATAGAGTGTGATAGCCAAATGCCTTAACCGTACGGGCTCCGCCCCCAGATTTAAAAATTCGTCAAAAGTATATCGAATGACATCTCTAATGAAAGAGCATTAAATTTTAAGAACACCCATATAATTTTTATAATTTATCGATGCACGGTTTTTGAGATAAAAGATTTTGAACGAATTGGAGGAGGAAATGATTTATGGAAGAGAGAGAAAAAAAATGATTGGTTGAGATTTGAGGAGAGAGAAAGGATGTTAGGTAAATATAGAATTGATATATGGGCATTTTAGGAAAGTAAATGTTGAAACTTAAAATGTAAACAGGGGAGATCTGCTTTATAATATAGTATAGATACAGAAACAAACATGAAGAAAATGATGGAAACTGAGATGAACTCTATTAGGCATTTAGGCACACTTCTAGAGGACTGATAAGTTTCAAAACCTGCGGGTCTATCAGGCTTCGGTTTCTGGACTTGCCCAAAATAAACATACTAGCTGATCACCAATCATAGCCCATGCTAACAATACGTTCAGTGGAAAATGGATAAAACTGTATTCTTACCAATACCAATGCGTCCTCCAATCTGAAGACCCTCCCATGGGATTTCCCACTCAACCTCTTCCAGGCTAATACCTTCCCTATTATTGCTGCAAGAAGGGTGATGGCCAATGCTGGTTGTATTATCTGCCTTTTTACATTTACTAGTATTATCCACTCTTCCCTCATTTAGTAAGTACGGTCCACCATCAGCAACATCACCATATTGTGTCTGCACAGGTTTTACTGCAGATGACACAGCAGATACATGAACTTGCTCCACATCTAACAATTCCAATACTATCATATAAAAAACAGTAAATCTCTTACCAGCTGCATAATTGTTCACCACATCTTCACTAGTAGATTGAGAAGGTAAAGTGTATCCTGGATTGCTCTTACTGGATATTAGTTGTTGCTGCTTTGCTGGTGCCCTATTAACTACATGTTGAATGTTGGCATTAACATTGCCAACCTCACCTGTAGTGAAAGATATGAGATTCGGCTCGCCGTTAGACATGCCTAACGTTGGTCCATGATGAGCCTCATGATTCCACATGTCGGCATCTAACAAATGAACAGTCTCGCACGCTTCTTTTTCTCCCACTTCCTTGTTATTTACAGTTAAAAGTGAATCAGAAGAATTTCCACTACTCTTTAGAAGCACTGCATGGAGCTTTTGAGCAAATTCTGGATTTTTTGCAGCAGTAATGACACAGTTGGATACATCATTAAGTTGTGATTTCTGTGCAGGTGACGTTCTTCCACCAACACCACCACCGCCACCTAACAGGCCTTCCTGTGACCTCCCAAGAGCTGGAAGCAATCTGCCAAAATCATTCTCAAACCTCTCGGTTTGATTTCTTTCCACATCCTTTCCACCCCTGGTGTCCAACTGTGAGCCGATGATAGAAGCTACTGCCACATCTGAAGGGCCAACTTTGGCAAAACCATCAACTTCAGGCGTAACTAGCAGGGAATCGGTGGTTATATCAAGCAGTGGCAATGTATACCCAAAACTATCAGTACCTCCTGCACCGCTCCTGATATCGAGTTCAATACCCTGGAGATTACTACATGGCACCTCCACGGGGATTAGGGTGCCTGGAGCACCCATCAGATCAATAATGTATTCACTGCATAAATCAAACAAAGAGACGCATCATTAGTATTGCCTTTTTCCCAGGGTATAGTCCAGGTATTTCAGTCTGTAAGAGCAATTCAATTTTAAGACCATATTTTACACTAAATTCAGTGTAAAAAATAGCATATTCAAAGAATACCTATGCACTAAAAACTCTATACTACTTGATCTATATTTACAGAGGGATTTGTTTCAATTAATTATTGAATGTCAATATGAAAAGTAAATTAGATTTATAAAATTATTTATAACACTTAGTTACTTTTCCCTTCTATGTTAATGTGATATAACTAATATATGCAAAGGCTAGAAAATAAAGTATACAAAGATTTAGTGTGATGAATAATGTGGCATCAAAAACTAATAGTGTTGCACATAATTTGGTGCAATTTGGAAAGATGAATAGTGTTGCACAAAATTTGGTGTCTTAGTTGGAGAATTTTATAACAAGAACAGTTGGAAGTAGATAAACAAAGAGTTGGGATCGCAATTAAGTCTGTCAGGTTCGAAAGTATCTAAAGCTCTGATGCTTAAAAGACACATTAGAAAGAAATCAAACACCACTGGAGATGTAGTTTCTTAGCTGCAAAGAAAAAGTGGCAGTAAAGAGCAATCGAGCAAGTACAAATTATTTCATCACCTCACCCATTTTATTCAAATCAACCAACTGTCATCATTAAAGTGGATTGCAAACTATTTTCAGATAACTTGTTCCAGCCCCACATACAGTCTCCACAAATGAGCCTACAGCTATGTCGATAACCAATATTAAAAGAGCCACTAACAAACCATCAAAGATCTTCACCATTGGTTGATACATATATTGTAACTCAAATGAATAAAACTTGTTCCTAGTACCGAACAACATGCAGCAAACTCATATGAAACTGCATAAAAATCAGAGAGAGAGCATACAAAATGTGCGAACATACATTTATGATATATCTCATATATCACGTACATATGTATATATATGATAACAACATGACACACATACAGGGACGCCAAGTCACACAGCCGCACAATTGTTATGCTACTATACTAGAAGCCAGTTCCCAATGGAGTGATACAGAAAACAAAAGCATACAAGTACATCATGAAGTTCCCATAGACTACACACATGTATATATGAACACATACATGAACAAACGGGGAATGTACACATACACCTCCGGAAGACATATACACGTGCAGATTATACTAGAAAAGGTGCATGCAGATACATAAACAAATTCACATGAACATTTAAAAGACATGATACAAGTGCACACAAACCCATATAATACACACTTTCTATTTCTATGTTATTTGATAACGCATATGTAAATGATTCGAGATAAAAACATGAAAACCCATACCTCCCATTATCAATTTTAATCAAGTTCACAGCTCCGTCATCAGTTCCAGTATAGTAGCTCCCTTTGACCAGACTACATGCAAGATTGATCTTATCAGCAAGTACCTATCATCAAACATTTAGTTTTTTAAAGCAAATCGAAGGGTACAGTTTTATTCTATAAATTATATCTCATCATGCACGCAGAAAGTACTCTCTTGTCCAAAACTTCACTAACCTACCTTTGGGGTGTCCCCCCTAACTGATTCAACAATTCTTCTTAAGAAAATCTTCATGCTAATATTACCTTTTGTCCATTGCAATTGTTACAAAAGATTGACAGTTAATTTTGTTCCAAGAGATTTCCCAGAATGTTACATCAATCATAGATAATTCACACGTTCAACTAAGAGTCAAACACTACAACCGAAGTATGTGGAGAGTAAAAGAAATCAAATTTATGGCCTTCACTTTACAGATGATTTTAAATAACTGACTTACAGAAAAAATAAAATAAAGAGATTGATACATAATGAATAGATATCACTTAAAACTGACAATGGGTGTTCTAAAATCAATTACCTAACTTCGAGTCTGAAGCTCACTGGCAAGATTCCAGGTGACACCAGAGCTACACTTAACAATTATCAGGCACCTTAGATTAGAGGCACCATGACATAGATATGAGGCACCATGAACAAACATGTATAATAGAAAAAAGAAAGACCTTTTTCCCTTAGAATACAAATGAGAACTCTTAACTTGCTGCTACAATCATATGCTAATCAACGAACTAAATAAATAGGGTTTTATACTATCAAAGTAAGTATAAGCAGCATGGCTCTGGATTCTAATGATAAAAGGTAAAGGAACCAGGATATAAATTGCACCAGTAAAGTGAGCTTATTCCTCTTTGCAACATAAGCAGATACTTCAATAGTGAAGTTGGGAAAAAAAGGAAGAAAAATATCTAAGTTACATTAAAGAGCTAAACACCTTATAAGCCTATTTGTTGATAAGTAAATAATCACGCACATGTACTGTAACCCACTTATACAAAGTTGAAAGAAAGCGAAGACTGATAATACCTTAAAGAGCAAGGCCCTATGACGTGAAAGTCCACAATCAATACAACCAAGGGGAAGTATGATAGTTTTCAAAGTGTTCCGTAGTTCATAACTTCTAGTAGTCCACCTTCTGCACATTTCATCGGCATCACTAACAGGACCACCCATTTGACCTACAACAATATTAGCAATTCTCTGGATCAGCCTACTCATAATCTGACTCGTTCCCATAGCCTGGAATTCCAGTGATATATTTGAAACTCTTTCCTCAAGATGTTGTAGTTCTTTATCTATTGTTCTATTGACCAAAATTACTTCATAATCAACATCATCATAAACTGTTTTAGCTTGAAGATCCACTAATGAGGGCAGTTTCCCTTGTGTCACTAAACTTGAAGTTATCCCATACACATCATAAAACCCATCCATCACTTTCTCATCATAATTCACCACATTGTTACTCTGCACAAACCAGATACTATTATTAATTAATAACAGCATCAGAGTTCAAAGCTTTCTTACTCTGCACATACCAAATACACCGTAAACGGCTCATTGCTTTCTCATCACAATCCATATCCAATATTCTTAATACATAAACTATTGAAATTAGTCGTGTCCAGCATTCAATTAAATATAAGCCAAATCTAGTTGTGCTACAATTCCCATATTCCATGCTAACTTGTTTCAATTTATGTTAAAATTACTTCAAAATGGCTTGAAGCCAAATTTATCAAAAATATTTATGTCCAACATTCTTACTATAACAAGACATTGCCACAAAAGGAATAAAAATACTTAAAAGTCCAACTTAGTACACATTATAATTTCAGCTCCAATTGTAGCATTAAGATATGTTCAATAACTATTCAACACATAGATCTTACTAATGCTGATCACATAAATGTATCCAGCTTAGCATCTACGGTTATCGTATATAGCATCTTTCCAAACAGTCTTATTGTATGTATCCTATGACCTCTTATAACCTGTAAAGCGATTACGTATTCAAAAATTCTTACAAAATATGAAAATTTACATATTACTTGATAAAAGAGGTCTCGAGATACATACAACAAAAATTGAGAGTTTTGTTACACACATAAATCGGTTCGGATGTACGCTACGTAGAATAACAATACGCGATAAGTCGGAGACTCTACCGTTCGTTTAGCCTTAAAAAACTATACGAAACTAAGTATTTCAGTCAAAATACATAAATAAACTACACAACTAAATCAGTAATTCTATCAAAATGTTACAATTAAAATGTAATAGTGCTGTCAAACCTAAAAAAGAAAACAAAAAGTCAAAAACCTCACCCAATATCGAAGCGAAAGGAATTCGACAAGCGATTCGGAAGGCGCACAACCTAAGCTACGTTGCTTAGCAGCTTTAATCTGAGCAGTTTCAGCGTCAGGCTCACGCGGTTCACCGGATCCAGAAGACGAAACGCTAATCGCAAGCGCAAGTTGCATCTGGAATTCCTCTTCGAAGAAATTGAAATCAACATCATCTGGATTTGAATTTGTATTTAAATTATTGTTATTATTATTAGTATTGATCACAGGAGTTTGTAGTAAATCAACGGTGGTTGGCTGAGGTTGCGACGGTGAGGTGTCGGTGGAGGTGGTGGTTAATCGGTCGTTGAAACCACCGCTACCGCCGATGTGAAGTTTCCGGAGTAGGTGTTTCATTTTTGACATGTTGTTAAATTGAATTGTTACATGGAAATATATAGATATAGATTATAGATATAGATATTTTTGTGTGTGAGAGATGAAATTGGGGAAGATGATGATGATGTACGGAAAAGGGGATTTGTGAAACTGGAGTTACACTTGTTCAACAAGCTAGTATTTTTTTTTAATTTTTTTTTTTTTGTGCGAAGCGGAATTAAATTAACCGCTTCATTTCTATTTTCTCACTCGTTTTGTTTTATTTCCATTTTTAACATGATGATAGAGTATAAATGGTAATTTTGAATCTTGCTAGATAAAATTCGGAAATGGTTACACAAATTCTCTGTTAGATCGTATATTCGAGAAGAAAATAGTTTTTTTTAGTAACTTAAAGTATAAAAATTTTCGTTGGGTATATGTTTTATATTATTTTCTTTTATATAATGGTTTATATCTATAAAAACTATTATATATTTTATTAACAGAAATGCTTGTAAATAGTACTTTAAAAAAGAAAATGCCTGTAAATAGTAAACTACAAGCTTAAAAGCTTAAAATACAATCATGACATTTTTATAAAAATTTAAATTAAAAGTAAAATGTACAACCAATTAAATTTTTTAAATATAAATAGTAAAGTACAAGCTTAAATGCATAACACAAGGAATGTTTGACCTTAAGGGAATACATATTTGATATGATAAATGTTTGAACGAACCTATCATATATAAGAGATTTAATTAGGCGTTTATAAGTTCAACGCATTAATCGATCTAGTTAATTAACGGGATTAAAATAAAGTAACGAACTTGACGGGTACGGAGTGAGTCTTCGTTTGATTCTCGATTATAAGTCGTCATATTTGAATTGGTCTTTCAATTAAAGATTTAAAGTGCAACCTGAATTTGATATATCATGAAGTCAAAGTAGATGACCTTTTAATATTATTGTTTCCGATAAATCTTTTCAAGTTTGTTTAGTTTTTGTTTTAGTTTCAATTTAATTTTAAAATCAATTATCGAGGGTCATAAAACCTAAAAGCATTTTGAACTAATTATTAAAACTCACTTATTTCTTATATGTTTCATGTGGATTCGATCTGGACTTACCATTAAACTATACTGCAAACGAACGGGTACACTGCTCGAAAGTGTGTAGTAATCAATTAATCGGTATTTCTTGTTTATAAATTTTAAAACTAGATTTCGCATCAAAGTTAAAAATCCAAGAGACAAAAAGTAAAAAAAGTAAAGTAACTCCCAATGCCGTCTTCCACGGGTTTTGGGTCCCAATACCGTTTTCGACGGTGTATGGGGGAGGTTGATATGTAGACAGCCTTACCCCTACCAAAGGTAGAGAGGCTGCTTCCAGGTTCTACCATAGGTAGAAAAGGACCTCCAGCCTTGCTAAGCATGAGGATCGAACCCATGACCTCTGTTTTTAGAGGCATGAGCTCCAACCACTGATGCAACACAGTTGGTTTTAAAAATCCAAGAGACAACCGATTATTACACCCATTAAATATGTACATAACCACATAAAGGAAAAATGATCATAATATGTACAAGAACTGCTTGAAGAGAACACTCGCGCACGAGAATCCACCTAAAACATCTATGTAAGTGAGGCTGAAAGTGATGTATCCCAATGAAAAACAAATTAAATCGATGTGATTAGCTTTGCTTGATTTGGAAAGGGAGCTGAACAACCGTAACAATAAATATTATGATTCCAGCAAGTAGACCAACGGCAGTCAATGGACTACTGAAATATTTTTGCTTCAACACCCCGATACATTTGGACCAATAACTGTCGTAGTAGGTATCCATCCTTTTCCAAGAATCAATGTAATAGAAATCTAAGAAGGTAACATCTTTGCATATGTTCTTTATCATATCTGAAGCCTTTTCGTTTGAGCCTAGGTGGTTGACAAGGACGTCTGATTCTCCCAACTTGGCAATGTCTGCCGGACTATCAACTAACATATCCAGTGCCATGGCATATGATGTAACATAATTGTAAACCGGAGAGTACTGCTCATATACGATGAGGTTCTTCACAACTACTTCAAAGAAATTGTCAATAACCACAACAGGCATTCTAAGAGTAGGCTTATGTGAAGACGATTGAAAATCTATTGACAATGGCCAAATCTTTTCATCTTTAGGTCTAAACTTCACCCCAATTTTGTCCAATTCTACAGCTGAGTGGGCTGTTGGAAGCACCGATATTGTTGATGAGTTGGGAAGTTTGGGCAGGTAAACTTTGTGCAGAAGGCCAAGAATGTGATCATGAGTCGTTTCTGTGCCAATATTGTCCATTTTTATGCAATCTGTAAAGGGATTGATATATCCTAGTAGATTACTAAGCATGGTAATCAGAGAGGGTCTTGATTGTAGTTTGTTGATAGTGCTCTCATAGATGTCCTCGAGAACAAAAAAAGGAATTTGGTTTTCTAGCAACACCAGGTCCAGAGCGATAGACCTGCTGCGCAAACGGTTATCTGAAAGTAAGTTACCAGATCCAGACAGTTTAGAAATGAACTGAAGTATGAAACAAGCATCCATGACCATCATTTGAGTGAATTCATCATCGTTATATGCTGTCTTCTTCATACCATCATAACATCCTCTGATTCTTTCTATTTTATCATACACCTTTTGCACACAATTGTGTAATGTTTCGTCTATGAAACCTATTTCAGACAATAGTTCGTTTACAAAAGCCGCCTTTCGTGCTTCTGTTGATTTCAAATTCAATTTTTCTTTGTGTAAAGGTCCAATAGAGACCACCCTGGGGATGAACAAACTAGGATTGAGATCTCTAAGTCTACTAGGAGCTGTGTAAATGGATGAAAATCTATTGCTATTTCTTGCTTTTTTGACACGGTCAACAAGACTTTGGACAGTGTTTTGTATAGTTTTTTGTTTTGCATCAGCAACCTCTCTTGGCACATTGGACACCCTTTCCTTAGCCACAATCTCTGAAAAAACACGAGTCTAAAAGGGTAAGCGATACCAAAGTGGCCTAGAGATAGATAGGGTGTTTTGATATCTTCACAAAAAGTTTCAGGTTCGAATCTTCAATTCATAGGTTAATATTTTTATTTATTATGGTTTTACCTTGGTTAACTTGATCTTTTATTTTTTTAACAGAAAAGTAGCCAGCCAGTTTCTGATAGCTTAAACTGGAAAAACTTCATCGTTTACTAGTTTTATTGAAAAAAAAAAATAGTAGTGCATGTGCGTTACAAAAAAATAAACTAATTAAATAGGTGACTAATTACCTTCTTCGTTGTTACTTACATTACTTGGACTTCCTTCTTCCTTGGTCATTGTCTCTTCGGTTCTTTGAGACTTTGAGTTATTGTTAGTTCGTGGATCAAGATATATATATATATATATAGGTATAGGTATATACATATAGATATAGATTAAGGGTACATAGAGATGCATATATATATATATATTGACATAAAAAACCAAGGTAAGGTGATAGGCTTGGCGTATTGATCAAATCTTATAAAGTTCTAAGAGGCGGAGACCTTGATTTTAATATTATTAACAAACTTCAGCATTTGGCGAAAAAGCCTTTCGACGGGGCATATTTTACTAGTATTAAATTTAATAATCTGTAGAGATTTTTTAAGATTTGAAAATTAAACGTTATGCAGAATGACGTACTAGCTTTTATTTATTAGATCATCAAACTACTCTGCTTCAAATGAAAACTTTTGATATGCGATATACAACTAACATCGAAATTAAAATTAGTTGTAACGTGTATACACAGACTTTGAAAACCCATGACCTTGTATTTTACTCGTAATTGACATGAAACTTCATATATATTAACATCAGTGGCATAAGTGATGTAATTACATAGAAGTTGCTAGAATTTGTTTGCCATTTTGGTCTTAAATTTCAAAATTAGTTTAGCTTTTAGTAATTTATTGGGTATTTTACTTGGTGACTTCATTACAACAATCAAGTGGAACATTTAGTATTGTTTAGGTACTTACTAATGAAATTTCTAAACAATCATCATTCTATATACATAAAAAAGTTAAAATTAATAAGGTATAGAGTATAGACTATTTAAATTTAGGAGGCACAATCGCAACGTGTATCAGTAGAAAAACACTACTAATGAAATTTAGGAGGCACAATCGCAACGTGTAAAGGAGCATATATCTAGTTTAGCCACATACTAATGAAATTTAGGAGGCACAATCGCAACGTGTATCAGTAGAAAAACACTAATAACTTTTCAAAAAAATAATAATACTAATAAAAATGGCTCTGTTTTTTTTTTTTTTATGGCTAATTAAGATCATCAAGTATGGGACTCAGAACCTAAACCTATATGTTGCAACAATATCATCTCAATGACATATTTACTTTCACCATTTCACACTTCACGCAACTATAAACCAGGACCCATGAACCACGTCCACGGGCTGATAATCATGTACCGTGCGGCCGTGCCCCACGAACCACTGAAACATTTAACTAGAACTTAAAAACCTATGTAAATCATGAAAAGTTAAAATTCCGAAACATAACCGGTTATTAAACCCATTAAACATGTACATAACCACATAGAGGAAAACCATATGTAGAATATACAGAGACTGCTTAAAGAGAACACTTGAGCACCAAAACCCACCTCAAACACTAATTGAGGGCGAAAATGATGTGATTGCGAAAAACAAACTATACAAACTTGAGCGGTAGTATCCAGTTAAGAAAAACGATTAGCTTTGCTTAATTTGGAAAGGGAACTGAGCAACCGTAACGATAAATATTATTATCCCAGCAAGTAGGCCAACTGCTTTCAATGGACTACTGAAGTATCTTTGCTTCAACACCCCGATACATTTGGACCAATAACTTTTGTAGTAGATATCCATCTTTTTCCACGAATCAATGTAATAGAAATCGAGAAAGGTAACATCTTTGCATATGTTTTTTATCGTATCTGAAGCCTTTTCATTTGAACCTAAGTGGTTGACAAGGACATCTGATTCTCCCAACTTGGCTATGTCTGCCGGGCTAGCAACTAGCATATCAAGTGCCATGGCATACGATGTTACATAATTGTGAACTGGACCGTATTGCTCATATACAATGAGGTTCTTCACAACTACTTCAAAGAAATTGTCAATAACCACAACAGGCATTCTAAGTGTAGGCTTATGTGAAGACGCTTGAAACTCCATAGCCAATGCCCAAATCTTTTCATCTTTAGGTCTAAACTTCACCCCAATTTTGTCCAATTCTACGGCTGAGTGGGCTGTTGGAAGTACTGATATTTTTGGTACGTTGGGATTTTGGGGTAGGTAAACTTTGTGCAAAAGGCCAAGAATGTGATCATGAGTTGTTTCGAGGCCAAGATTGTCCATTTTTATGCACTCTTTAAAGGGGTTGATATGTGCTAGTAAATTACAAAGCATGGTAATTAGAGGGGTTCTTGATTGTACTTTCTTGACAGTAATGATCTCATAGATGTCCTTGAGAACAAAAAAGGGGATCTGGTTTTCTAGCAACACCAAGTCCAACGCAATGGACCTGCTGCGCAAACGGTTATCTGAAAGTATGTTACCAGATCCAGAGAGCTTAGAAATGAACTGAAGTATGAAACAAGCATCCATGACCATCATTTGAACTAATTCAACATCATTATATGCCGTCTTCATTCCATCATAACATGCTTTGATTCTTTCTATTTTATCGTGCACCTTTTGCACACATTTGTTCAATGTTTCCTCTATGGAGCCTACCTCAGACAATAGATCACTTAAATAAGCCGCTTTTCGTGCTTCCATTGATCTCAAATTCATTTTTTCTTTGTGCAAAGGTCCAATAGAGACCACCCTAGGAGTGAACAACCTATGATTGAGATCTCTAATCCGACTAGGAGCTATATAAATTGATGAAATTGTATCGCTATCTCTTGGCTTTTTGACACGGTCAACAAGACTTTGGACAATGATTTGTATAGTTCCTTGTTTCACATTAGCAACTTCTCTTGACACCCATTCCCCAGCCATGATCTCTGGAAAAAACACAAGTCTAAAAAGGGTAAGTGATAGCCATCACTAATTAAGGTGGGCTAGCTAGAGATCATGTGTTTTGATGTCCTCACAAAAGGTTTCGGGTTTGAACCTTGATTGGTAATCATACTGAGGGCAACCAAGAAAATGGTTCAAAAAGGCATACCCGGGTTAGAGACGCACATCTGAGTGAAAGACACAATGTTGTAGGCAATAGCAGGTAGATTACAAATTGTGTTTTTCCTTTACTTAATTCAAAGGGGTAAACTGAAGATAGTTAGGATATTTGTCGAAATGGGTAGCTTCATTATCACCATGATTGAAACGTATATATATACAATAAGCATAGTTGTCTATTTAATACTCACATATTTAATGCAAAATCAATAATTAAAACAAGTTAGTCTTCATGGTGCATGCTTGGCGTCCCATCTTCCACGTCTTTTTCCATATCTAACTCTCAATCACTTTGATTGAACTCGTTTATGAACTTGTTTACATATTTATTGGTTATGTATCCATCCTTAAAGGGAAGGGAGTCATGTGGCTCAAAATCCATCATCCCAAATCCCACCAATTACATCTCTTCAACTCGTTTTTTCTTTTCAACCCTCTCAACCAACCTTCCTAACCATTTTTCATGACATTCATTACTTTTTCAACCATCCCAAATTTATTTTTTCATAATTAAATTAAATATTATTTTCATTTAATAATAATTTTATAAGATAATCATAATATAATTAAATAACGAGCATGGTACCCGCGCAATGCGGCGGCGGTGGTGTAGAAGATGGTCTAGTGGTGGCGGTGATGGTATTGTTGGTAGTGGTGGCGGTGTCAAGTGGCGTAAGTTGATGTAATTGTGATAGTGAAAAGTTTTAGAAGATAAGGGTTTAAAGTGTTAAGTATTAAAATAAGGGTTTATGGTGTAAATTAACTAATTAAGAGCAAAGTTGGTAATTTATAAAACAATTTCCATAGTGGGTTTTTATTAAGAGGCAATTTGATAAATTCCGCTGTGACATTTGAGTAACTATTTCTAAAAATGGAAGGGGTGATAATCTTTATATAGGAGTATAAATATATATAATTTAACTAAAGATGATAATAATATCAAAATATATTATATGAAGGTACCTTTTGTATAAACTTGAAAATGTAGGGTTTAATTTGGAAAGTGTAAACAACATAGATTAAAAAAAAATAGAATTTGTGGTATAGCTTCTTACAATCTTCTTCTTGCTTCGTTTTCTCCAACAGGTTTCTAACTTTTTTTTTTTTTTTAAAGTTTTGGTTTGGTCTAAATAATTGTGCCAACTGTCACTTTTTTCGCAACCCACCTCGCTCCCACACGCTCCTAACGATCACATCCCTTCCCCAAGTCTCCAAGCCGCAGCTGGCTCCTAACCCTCCGAAGTTCAACCCGCTCCCAACCCGTGGTCATGGTTGCGGTGTTCCTTAAGCGGACTGGTCAACCCAGCGGCCATGCCGCTACCACTCCTCTCCCCCTTATATTTAAGATTTCATTATCATTATTATAAAATAGAAGGCAACAATAGACAGTATACTAATAATAATGTGAACTAAGGAGGTTCATCCGCCGCAGTTACTATTTTTTTTTGTTAAACACAACATCGATCACTACCATATTATTGTAGTTATGTTTACCCAAGAGGTGGTGATTCAAACTTGCACCCTTTTATTACGGTAAAAAAAAAGTTTAATTGAAAAAGAGAAAGGGAATTTTTTTCTAAAGCAATATTATAGTCAATTCATTGTAAATAAAGTTACTATATCAAATATATATATATATATTTATTTTACAAAAAAAAAGAAATAAAAATAAACAAACCTAAAAAGAAAATTTTGAGGAAAGCTAAATGACAAAAAAAACCATATGTGCAAAAGATAAGTAAAAATCAAAAACCAAATGGAAGTGAAAAAAAAAAAAAATTAAGTCAAAATACATAAAAGAAGTTAAAAAGAAAATTTAGGACAAAATGGAAAGAACAATCAAAAACAGAAGAAACTTCCTAGAAATTTGAAAGTAAAACACATACACCAAACAATAATAAAAAGCCAAAAAGAAGTTATTATAACAATATAAACCAAGTAAATGATACGTGGCAAAGAAAACAAGTAGAACACAAATAACAAAAAACATAAATATAAAAAGTAAATATGAAAGGGACAGAAACTAAATATAGAAATCCAAAAAAAAAGGTAACAAAAGCAAAAAGTAAAACACAAGCCAAAAAATCCAAAAAAAATAAAATTTAAAAAAAAAACAAATACAAACATATAGAACATAAATGGCAAATGAAATAAACTAGCACAAAATTGGTACATGTATTTCTGATTTTTCTTACAAGTTTTAGGTTCGATTTTTTTGAGTGATCGATTAGTAAATTATTTGTAACGGTTAATGGTCTACATCTTGTAATCTAAAGTGCGTATAAAGCTTTACTATTGTATGATGAGGCGTCCCTACCGACTGACAATTAAAAAAATCTACACAAATGATAATAACCATGAGAAGCAACATAAAATTCAAAATATAATTATAAAAATATGCAAAAAATAAATGTTGAAATAAAAAATGAGAAAAAAAAAGACAATTAAGCTTTGAACCAACAACCTCTCGGAAAAAGTATGGACACGACGTTTTTTTCCATTTCAACTACCGAAGTCTGAACCATCCTTCAACATATGTTAAAATATTATTATTATTATTATTATTATTATTATTATTATTACTATTATTATTATTATTATTATTATTTTGTCAATTATTACTCTTTTGTAAAACAAATTAGCTCACCCCTCTTAACAACTTTCTATATATATATATATATAAAGAGAATACAAGGTTGTCCGGCACTTAAGCTTAGGTGTGGAATCCATCACATAATAATATTTTATTATTTCTTGTTTAATGAATAAATGCACGAGCCTCGTGATTTTTATGGATTAAAAAAAAATAATATGTGAGTGTTCCACATCTAAGCTTAGATACCTGACAACTTTATATTCTCATCCCCCATATATATATATATATAGTGAAAAGTTATTTTGAGAACTTTTTTTTGCGATAACCTTTAAGAACTTTTCAAATCAAGCCCAACCGATGGTTATTCTTTATATGAAAATTGTTTTTTAATTGTTTTATGAATACTTTATGTGTAATTTTGAAGTTTATAATTGTGTGGAGGCATGGATTATCATCCGTTATACAATTATATAGAGATTTGGATTCTTGATTACATGTGCACGAATATTGCTATGATCACATGTATGCAAGTTGATCACATATAATCATAGCAATATTCGTGCACATGTGATCAAGAATCCAAATCTCCACATAATTATATAATGAATAATAATTCATGCTCCACACAATTATAAACTTTAAAATTACATATAAGTTATTCAGAAAACAATCAAAAAAACAATTTTCATGTAAAGAACAATCATCAATTAGACTTGATTTAAAAAGTTTTCAAAGATTCTCGCAAAAAAAAGAGGTTTTCAAAATAACTTTACCCTCTATATATATATATATATGATAGAGATCAAATGAGAAGGTACCTTAAGGAGAGAAGAGAGAGAAGGTTCGTTTTTTTATTTTTTTTAACTTGTTTTATTGACTTTTATTCTTTTTTTCACATTTTCCATTCTCTCTTTAATTAACATATTCCATATAAAAATTTTAAAATAGTTTTAAAAGTTATTTTTTTTTCAAAGGGCATAGCACGTAAGCTATAGGCGAAGCCTTTCGGCTTATGGCGGAGCCATAATAGCTAAGGGCGAAGCCCGTTAGGTAGATCACCCCATCACCGATCACCCCTTATGACCTATCACCCTCTATGACCTATCACTCCTACCAGCTACCCCTTATTAATATCCTTAAGGGCGAAGCCCGTACCGTACCCTTACATGTATAACTCACTAACTCGGGTTAGAAATTTTTTATTTTTTAAAATTTTTTTATGGATTGAATTAATTAAAAAAGAATAAGAAAAGTGAAAAAAAGAATAAAAGTCAAAAAAACAAGCTAAAAAAAAATAAAAAACGAACCTTCTCTCCCTTCTCTCCTTAAGAACCTTCTCTCTGGATCTCTACCCTATATATATATATATGTTATATATATAATATATATATGTTATATATATATATATATGTTTTAGGTAAAATAAAACAAGTATTAAATTAAAACAAATAAAACAATAGGTTTTTCTTCACTAACGATTATCGTGCATCATGAATATTATCGTGCATAAATTGCTTCGTGAATCTTTGTGCATCAATTGCTTCATGAATTTTTGTGCATCAATTTAACCATGATTTAAGGGTCAAGATCTTGTCTTATTTATTTTACAATACTCAACCCATATATATATAAATATATATATATAATACCTAACAAAGCAAACCCTCACTTTTTTCTTATTAAACTTTAACCCTTTGATATGACTAAAACACCCTTACATAAAACCAAACATCTTCACATATATCTCATATTTCACAAATGCCCCTTTTCATTAACTATACTATTTTCTTACATCAACTACCTTTACATTAATTGCCATGCCGCCGCTTTGTGCGGGTACCCCCTCTCGTCTTACCCTTAACTTTTAACACATTCTTAACTCACACATTACATCTACCCAAAATATCCCTTATATATTTTCCAATCCTATCTATCCAAATTACATCTCTCTTTTATTCACTAGTTTAGATATTTTCACATAATATATCTATAATACTCTTAATAAAAATATTTACAACATATATATCTCCTACGCTTTAAAATAACCTACATTACCCCTTTTACATCACTACTTTTACATTAATAACCACATCGTGATTATCATCACGCCGTCCCCATCACCTCGATCGCTGCCAACTGCCACCACAACCATCACCATCGTTGTGTTGCGTGAGTACCCGTTTAGTATTTATAAGCATATACATATTCTTTGTTTTTTTTTTAAATTAAAATATTTTTTTATACGATAAATATCTCAAGTTTTATTTGTCAAATCAGTTTCAAATTTTAAGTTTGAAATTCCATATTCTCTTCTCAACTAAATCGATAATTTGTTTTGAATTAAAAATAAGAGGTAAGGTAGTCATGTAGATCACGGATGAATTTTTTTTTTCTTTTTCCCAAATCTTTAGTCTTAGTATTAAAATTTTAAACTTTCAACTTTTTAAATATCTAAACCATTTTTCTGCTTTATTCACAAGTTAAATGTTTTCAAAAGATATTTTTATAACTACACTCTTAAAATTATTTATTAACTCTTAAAATAACTACACTCCCTTAGTTTATCTCAATAACTTTTACATTAATAAGTTAATAACCACACCATCACCGCCACCATTGTCGACGTCGTCGCCCGTCACCTCGATCGCTACCAACCGCCACCATAACCATCACCGTCTTGTATTACGTGAGATCTTGTTTAGTATCTATACTATCTATATAAACAAACTACCCCTAAAAGTTAACACTCTACCGTTAAAATATCTAATTTACCCTTTTAATCTATACTACCATTAAAATTTTATCCCTGAAATTCTAAAAATACCCTTAAAAAAAAACCTTACGCGTGTCCCTTCCCTTATCTGAAGTTGCTCACATAGTATATCAAAAAAACACACATGCGTTACTGAATTTAATAATCGATCAACATAATTACGCTCACTCTAAAACAACAACGACGGTTTGTACTTTCTACCGGACTAAGAAACACTTGAGTTGAATCATACATTCATGTAATCACACGGTACCGCCACTTAACCAGTGTTTTATTCTTATGCACTGCCACATCGCGCGGGTACAAGACTAGTTTTATTATATCCTATAAACTTTTCATACATTTAACATGAGTTTAAATTAAACTTTTTTTGTATGTAAGACAAGAGTTCTTAATAATTCAAAATAGCATATATATACACTTTTTAATTGAAAATCGAAAATAAAAATACAATTTCTATACAACAATTGCTATACTTGGATTAATAAAAGATGTTAAACCCTAATTCATTTCTCTCAAAACCCTACAAATTATGAATCACCAACGTTTAATACTCAGTGGGTACCTCCTCCGACCACGGCGACCTAGCCGCCATGACCACCACCGTTACCACACAAGCTCAATCGTCTCATCAATCAACTGGGTCCGTGACAGAGCACTTGACCACGCCGTGGAAAAAGAAAGAGATCTAAAACCCATGATCAACATCAAAAACCTCTTAATCTCAGAACCATCAAAATCTCTCCCAATTTCAATCATTTCCGACAAGAAAACATCCTTAGGTTTATCAAACATCATTCGACCTATCGAATTCATTCGAAAATACCCTTCTGTTTTTCAAGAATATCTGCCAGGTGGAATTGGTGTACACCCACATGTCAAATTAACGCAAGAAACACTTGACATACATTCCGAAGAAGACCATTTTCTCGATACGAATGAACAAAAAATCGACGTTTCGAATCGACTTTTAAAGCTTTTAATGTTGGGTAGAGTTAATAAATTGCCACTTGATGTTATTGATAGATTAAAATGGGATTTAGGGTTGCCTAATGATTATATAAATACTATTGTTCCGTGTTTTCCGGATTATTTTCAAGTTAGTAGTAGAGGAAATGAGCTAGAATTAGTTTGCTGGAATAACGAATTGGCGGTTTCGGTTATGGATGAGAAGAAATTGAGTTCGTTTTCGTTGCAGTATTCGCGTGGTTTTGAGATGGATAATAAGTTTAAGAAATGGGTTGATGATTGGCAGAAACTACCTTACGTTTCACCGTATGAAAATGCGAAGAGTTGTGATGAAAATGAGTCGGATAAATGGATAGTCGGGTTATTACATGAGATTTTGAATATAATGGTACCTATGAAGACGGAAAAGGATAATTTGTTGATTCTTGGAGAATGTTTGGGTGTTCGGTCGAGGTTTAAGAGGGCATTGTTAGAACATCCTGGGATTTTTTATGTTTCAAGTAAGTTGCATACGCATACGGTGGTTTTGAGAGAAGGGTATAAGAGAGATTTGTTGGTTGGAAAGCCGGTTCATCCGTTGATGTCTTTGAGGTCTGCGTATATTCATTTGATGAATATGGTTAAGAGGGAGGAGAAAAATAAGTCTGAGGAGGTGGACGATACGAAAGATTCTAATGAAGGGGAAGAAGAGGATGAAGATGAATGGAGTGAAAATGAGAGCGAAAATGAACAAGATTATGATGATTCTGGACGTGACGATGTTACTGATGGTGAAAAGGAGAATGACGTTGCTGATGGAAGAGCGAAAATGGATCGTGAGGGGAAAAATGATGATTCTGTAAAGAGAGGCAGGAGGCAAGATGGTGAAAATGGGAATACACGGATTAGAGGGAAACCAAGTAGGGAAATGAAGTTTACTGATTCGCCTAGAAGAAACACTCCAAATGCAAGGAGTAGTGAGAATGATGGTAGGAGGAGAGGCGGAGGCAGAGGCAGGGAAAGAACTAGGAAGAATGTGGTTAATGAAAAGACGGATTCAAGAAGTAATCGGACGTCTGATTCAAGAACCACTCGGACGTCTGATTCAAGAACCTATCAAAGGTCCGATAGGAGAACAAATCAGATGTCTGATAGTAGAACAAATGAGATGTCGGATAGTAGAACAAATCAGATGTCTGATAGAAGATCCAATCAGATGTCTGATAGAAGAACCAATCAGATGTCTGATAGAAAAGAGAGACGGGAAACAAATGGTCCAAGAGGTTTAAGAACAGAGGCTCCAGGTGCTCGAAGAGATTTTGGCAGAGGATCCAACAGATCGGGTGCTTCAAGGACTAGGGAGTAGGGAGGGACGATTCTAGGCTGTAGCTGTTTAAAACATATGGAATAAGTTCTTTTACAGTAATACTTTGGCTGGCTATATGTGCTCTCTCCATGTGTTCAATTTTGTGATCAAGCTTTGTTTTAAAGAATCGTAATCAAAGAGCAGTTTTTATAGTCATTCAACTGATCATTTACTTCAATTTAGTTCAGTTTCACCAAGCAACACCTTGCTTTTATTAATGGTGTGATTAGTATTACTTGTTGATTATGATTGTGGTTACAAACTAGTACTAAATTGGATATGTTTCATGTAGCCTTTCCTCCATGTACATCAAACAATATATCAGAAGCAGATAATAAAACGAGTTGTATGAGATTGCTAAAGAAGCTGAAACAAGATGGATTGACGATAACAATGTAGGTACGTTTCTGCTAATATGGCAAATTGAGTGGGTCAACATGGGTAACAAGCATTAAGAGAAGATTGAAAAGTTTAAGTGATTCTGATACAAATGTAACAGAGCATCGATAGAAGGTTGCAAACTGCTTGTCTTTTCCAAGTTTCCAGTAAGTTGTATCGAACCTTTGATTGAACATAACTATATATATATAGTGTGTTTTTATTATGTTTTCAAATCCCATTCCTTTTCATCTTCTTGCAACTTAAAGAATTACCTAACTTAAAACGTTATACACAAATATCATAGAAAAGTGAGAAATATAACAAGTGAAAACTATAATTTTATAAGAAACCGTTATTTGCGGTTGATTATCAATAAATATGGAATTTGTATATACAACAACCTCCTGTAGAAGGAGCATGATAAAAAAAAAGGAAGTAAGAATACAAAGTTGATTTGTTCTGTAGAAAGAACCTAGAAATTTAGCCTAAGCAGTTGCTGCAGCCTTTTCTTCTTCTTCGTGTGGTGACTGAAGGGTGCAGATGAGGTTGCGATCACCATACACGTTATCTACACGGCCTGTCACAAAATTCAACAAAATGCATTTGTAAATAACACTGATACATTAAACAAAACAATTTTTGGAAAATAGAGTGAGAAACCGACCTGTAGTTGGCCAGAACTTAGCAGAACGAAGCCATGAAGCAGGGAAGGCTGCATATTCCCGAGAGTATGGTTTTGTCCACTTTTCAGCCATGAGCACTTGAAGAGGATGAGGGGCTCCCTGTGAATGCAAATTCAGATATTAATTGATTGCTGTCGAATCACAAATGAATATTATGAGAAATCTACTTAAACCTACATGTGAACATTTTGACCCATTAAGTTGTGCATCTAGATTGACTTTTATCTACAACGGGTCAAAAAGGTTGCATTGATTGAAAGTTAAAATTTACAATTTTCACCTCTGAATACAATTATGAAATCATAAAGTTAAAATTATTATTGACATAATATTCTCTTGGGAGCATATAAAAAACGCCTTAAAGACTAAAAATAAAATGTAGACAGAAGCATGTATGGTGCAACTGTCCCTGACCCATTTCGATGCATACTAAAAAAATGACCTTTTTCAACCAGACTTGCTCATATTGTACTGAAAAAATACCTTGATAACATTGTTCTTGATATCAGCTTTTCCTTTCTCTATCTCTGCTATTTCTTCTCTAATGGAGATTAGTGCGTCACAAAACCTGTCTAACTCTGCCTGCAACACGAAAATGCTCACTGAATTAGACAAAAAAAGAAAATAAAGATTATCTCAATGTTTGGTGAAACTTCATTTTCGGGAATACCTTGCTTTCACTTTCAGTAGGTTCAATCATTAGTGTCCCAGGAACTGGCCATGACATTGTTGGGCCATGAAACCCGTAATCAATCAAACGTTTAGCAACGTCTTCTGGCTCAATTCCAGCTGTAGTCTACATATTGAAGAATATAGAAAAGTTAGGATTTGAGGTCTCGTGTAACATATGACAGTGGTGAGTGGAACTTACCTTTAAGTGTCTCAAATCAACAATAAATTCATGGGCAACAGTTCCATTGACCCCACGGAAAAGAATAGGGCAGTGACTCTGCAACGAATCCGAAAGAAAACCATTAGTTTTGGGTATAGGGGTAACGAATTATACTCCCTTGTACATGAATGGGCCAATTTAGGTTAAGTTTTATCTTAAATGGTCAAACAATTTACTCAAATATATTACAAAAAGAAACTGGGTCAAATGGGAGGTAAATCATAAAATGATTAATCTTCCTAACATATCCTCCTGAAAACCATCTGATCATGACATATGGATTTCACTAATTCTAACTCTTAATTATATTTCTTGATTTTTCTATATGTCTTTTAGGATGATGAATTAGGAGGATATATCATTACTTGTTATATGCATACAACCTCCTACTTCATTTGTTCATAAAGTACATAATTATTGAATTCTTGTAATGATGATTGGGCATACTAACTATTGCCAAAAAGATTGCACAAAAGTTTTTTCTGGTCTACCAAACTGACCCGTACGAAAAGTTTCCCGTTCTAACCTATGCTGAATTTCCGTTTTTACAAGTAGTGGAACATAAAGCAAGTTATCTGAGAAAACAGACCTCAAGACGTTTTGCCATATAGTTTGCATTCAAGATGGCTATCTTTGATGCATCTGTAAGTCCCCGAGATCCCATCATGGCAATGTATGTATATGATATGGGCAATATTAGTGCAGAACCCCAAGGTGCTGCAGAAATGGTACCAAGTGGCTGAGCATTTTCAGGGGCAGGTAAGCCTCCTGTTGCCACCTTTAAATCATTTATATAAATCAAGTTAGATCTAAGAAAGATTTGATGTAATATACAAAAACTGACTATTAACTACTTTAAATGACCAAAAAAAGAAACTTTCATCTGATTTCTGTGAATCACATCTAAACTTTGATGCTTACCACAGGGTGAGAAGGCAAGTAGGGTGCTAAGTGTTTCTTCACACCAATCGGACCCATTCCAGGACCACCTCCACCATGAGGAATGCAAAATGTCTTGTGAAGGTTCAGATGACAAACGTCGGCACCAATCCAGCCAGGACTCGTCAGACCAACCTGTAAGCATACAAGTAATTCACGTCCAATGCAAGAATCAAAATCATTTATATCAAAGGTTATTATACAAAAGGAAAAGCGATTTAATAGAGTAATTGAAAAACTACATTATGAAATCATAAATTTACAATTTTCACCTCCGAATACAATGTTAAAACAAATTATATATACCTGTGCATTCATATTGGCTCCATCCATGTAAACCTGCCCTCCATTGTCATGAATAATTTTGCAGATCTCATCGATACCCTCTTCATATACTCCATGAGTTGAAGGATACGTAACCTGAAATTTGGAGAAATTATAGATGCTAAAATTTATGCATTGATACATTTGATAGAATTAAAACAAGTGTTACTTTGATGAAAATCTGTGTACCATTAAAGCCGATAGGTTGTCCTTGTTCGCCTCTGCAGCCTTGCGTACCTCTTCAATATTAATGTTACCTTTAGCATCGGTTCCAACAGTTATGATTTTCATTCCACACATAGCAGCACTAGCAGGGTTTGTTCCATGAGCTGAGACCGGAATGATGCATACATTTCTATGATGGTCTCCTCTTGCCTATAGTTAATCAAAGAAATATTTCCGTAACTAACTCAAAGTGGAAAAATGCTTGGGTGGGTGGATATTTGGTAAAAGCAGGTTTGGGACAAAAAAAAAGGCCAATTTTGAACAAATCAAAGTAGTTGGCTCAGGCTGGGTTGACCCAATAATCTTTCATTTTCTTGTTAATCTCATTATAAGATGACATTAAACGCAAATTTTTAACTTTATTATTTACTGTTAATCTGTTGGACTAGAAGGTAAAACATAGAGGTTGTATCAAAGTATTAAACTAATTATGGAGTACCAAACAGTCTCTTTCTGAAAAAATCAATTATCATTATGATAGTAGCTTTTGCAATCAGGCTAAATACTTTCAGACATATAATTCAAAGAAAAATGACAAAAAGGAGTTAGTGGGTCAAGCCAACCCGATCTGATGTGTTTTGAGCAGTTAACTCGTTTCATAGTTTTAGTTCATTAGGAACAATAGCCCAAACTGACAATTTTGTCCATTTGAGCAAAAAATGCCCCATTTGATAATTTCTAAATTGGACTAGAACGCTATAAATGTATAAACTAATGTGCAAAAATTTTATGCAAAATACCATATGATATGCTCGGATAACCATCAATCCAGCATACTCTCCAGCAGCACCAGCATTTGGTTGCAAAGAGAACGAATCAAATCCAGTAACGGTACACAACATATCACCCAAATTATTGAACATTTCCTGAAAATTAATGCCACATGCAATTGTAATGTGTTTGATCCTTGATTAGAGCATAATCTAACATCAATGTCAAAATGGAAGAAGTATTATGATTACTTGATATCCTTCTGCCTGTTCAGTAGGTGCAAATGGATGCATATCTGCGAATGCTGGCCATGTCACAGGCATCATCTCTGTAGTTGCGTTAAGCTTCATTGTACATGACCCCAGAGGAATCATACTGTGGCACAATGAGAGATCCTTTGACTGCAACTTGCTGATATATCTTAGTAGCTCATGCTCTGTATGGAAACTAACGAAAACAAAAGAGAATCAGGAAAGCTGACCAAAGATCACCCTCAATCCATTCAGTGTATATGAACTTATGAGGGGAAGTATTTGGGGTCAATCAAGCATTTTCTGTCATGTAGCAAAACGAAAACTACCCTCTGTGATCTGTTTTGCCTCTATGCCTAAAATAACATATCTTGAGAGGCTTGAAATTTGATCGGAACATATGGAGGGGAAACTTAGCTTGAACTTGTAGAGTAGTTAAGCTAAATAGATGCTTACGATATAAGTGAGAAAGAAACGTACGAGTTAAATATTGGGTGTGTCATGTATGGAGTCTCCCTTATAAGCCCTGAAGGGATAACATCCTGAACCTCCGGTGCAAGAGATGCTGTAGTAAATGTCACCTACAATAGAAAAGAAACTTTAAGATGCTTTCCTCTAGATATGTTTGCAAACAATCATAGTATCCAAAGGAGCATAATACTCACCGGGCTCCCCAAGGAGAAAACTTTGAACAATGTATCAACATCCTCAATGGTGGTTGTCTCGTCAAATGAGACTGTGATCTGAGAGAATAAAATTCAATTACCTTCATTGATCAACTGACGATTTTTAAAGATAATAAACACTGGAAATGGCAACTTCAACCCATTAGCATACAGGTGAGAAGATTTCACCAACAGCTAAGGGGACAGATAGGTTAAGCTAAAAGATCTAACTTAATAGGAGAAGGGTCAAACGGTTCAAGCAGGTCAAAGAAGTTAGCCTTCCCATTTTTAAAAAATCATGATTTACTATATTACAATAATATCAGTTTATTATTGTGATGATAAGTTTGGTGAAGGTATTTAAAACATTGGTTCGTAAATAAGTTATAGATAAAAGGGAATATTTGCATTTTGACTGTACTGAAGTTACTTGTTTTGACCCCTTATCCAACCTGCCACCCGCCCATTTATCCATACCCAGTTGAACATACAGTGTTTTTGTCGACAATACGAAGGTTAATCTTGTTCTTGTAAGCTTCTTCAGCTATCACACTTGAATCGATACAATTTATCTTTACAGTGTCAAAGAAGGGTAGACCCTGGACGTCTACTGTTCCAAGTTTTTTCAGTCCAGCAGAAAAAGTTGCAGCAAGTCCATGTGTTCGTTGAGCAATGGTCTTTAGGCCTTCAGGTCCATGGTAAACACCAAACATAGCAGCCATGTTTGCAAGCAATGCCTACATAGTAACAAAATAGTTGACTACAAATAGGTAAACAACATTTGTAGGTTATTAAGTGCTTCTAATAGATCCAGGAATAAAACATAGTATCAATATATAAGGGCTTCATAATCAGTTCAATACAAGCACCAGCATTCAGCAATGTCCTTTTTGGCATTTTATGTCTCGGTTTCTTGAATAAGTAGAATTTATCAAACATAACAATGATATAACAGCTTATTACATATTCTTAGTACAACTTATATAACATGAACTTATCTGCTTCTGAATTTTTAAAATACCGTAACTCACTGTCAATACCTGTGGATTATAGGGATCCATTCATACCATCAGGATAAAAACCGCTTGTTGACATGATAAACTCTACTAATATAACATATCTTTCTTATACAAATATTCTTAAATGTTTATAATAATCAAAGTCAACAAAAATGATACCTGAGCTGTAAAAACATTGCTAGTAGGTCATAAATGCCCAAATAAATCGAAATTAAGAAGAATGATACCTGAGCTGTGCAAATATTGCTAGTAGCTTTATCCCTCCTAATATGTTGCTCCCTCGTCTGCATAGCCATACGTAAAGCAGGCTTACCGGCAGAATCAACACTAACACCAATAATTCTTCCAGGCATCATCCTCTTATACTCTTGAGAGGTTGCAAGAAACGCGGCATGAGGACCACCATACCCCATTGGAACACCAAATCTTTGAGCCGAACCAATCACAATATCAACTCCAAATTCACCAGGAGGCTTCAAAATAGTCAAAGCCAACAAATCACTAGCCATCACAACTTTCACACCATTCGCGTGTGCATTCTTAACAAACTCACCATAATCCAATACCTCTCCTTCTGTACCAGGATACTGAACCAAAACCCCACAGACATCACCCGACGAGTAATCAAAATCTTTCAAATCCGACGTCACTACTTTCAAATCAAACCCATCTGCTCTAGTCTTACAAATATCAATAGTTTGCGGATGACAATTATTAGCAATCAAAAAAGTCTTCTTTTTACCCTTTTGTATATTATTACACATAGCCATTGCTTCTGCAGCTGCAGTCCCTTCATCTAACAACGAAGCATTCGACATTGGCAACCCAGTAAGATCCGTGATCATGGTCTGAAAATTGAGCAAGGACTCGAGCCTTCCTTGCGCAATTTCCGCCTGATACGGAGTATACTGAGTATACCAACCTGGGTTTTCCATTATATTTCTCAAAATAACACTAGGGACATGAGTATTATAATAGCCCATTCCTATAAAAGACTTAAATACTCTGTTTTTAGAAGCTAAATCTTGCATATGTTTAATCATTTCACTTTCACTTAATCCTTTATCAAACTTATCAAACTTCATTGCATCTATACGTATCGATTTTGGTACAGTTGCATCAATTAAAGCATCAAGATTTGAAAAACCAACAAGTTGGGCCATTTTGGTTTGTTCTGCAGGGGAAGCAGAGTTATGTCTACGTGGGAATGTGTCACTTGGCTTCAAAGATTCGATCGAAATCGACCGAATTTGGGTTTTTGAAACAAACCCATTAATTTTTTCATATGATTTAACATTTTTTGTACAAGGGGTAAGTAATGAAGAAGAAATATACCTTGAAAATGATGAACCAAAAACAGGGGATTTTGGGTTGTGTTTGGTTTGTGAGATTAAACGATTGATTATGGCTTTGTTTGCTAATCTTCTTGCACGGTCCATTGTGGGTTGATCTTGAATGGATCAATAAGCTCAAAAATGATGAATGATTGAAAGAATGTATGTATGTATGTATGTATGCCCACTTTGATGAAAGTGGGTTGGGTGAAAGAAAGCGGAAAAAGGTTGGATGCTCTGTTTTTATGTGTTTTTTTAGTGTTTTTATATGGGGTTAGTGGGTTGGTGATTGGGGTTGTTGGAGTAGTAGAATGACATCACTTATTTATATGTGTGACTACTGACTAGGTAAAGGAAGTTGTATTATTCGTCCTTGAACTATATAGATGTTGACAAATACTGTTCTTGTTATTTATTTAGCATTAGTTAAATTTAAACTAGCAGAATATCTGCACAATACGACGATGGTTGTGACGGTATGGTGATGAGGGAGACTGTTGGTGATGGAAGGGGTGGCGAATAGGATATATAACTGATATAAAAGTAATTGAAGTTAAAAATTAATGAAAATATTTTAAAAGATAAAGAAATAATAATATAATTTAAATACTAAAGGTATTTTAGACAATCTTCCATCCTAAAATATGTGTACCATTAGTGTAAGCAAAAAAATAGGACTAAAGCAAAGCTAAGTTAGGAAAATTAACATGGACGATTTTTCTATCAATTTAAACATTCTTTAAATCAACAAAAGTTTGAGAACGTTTATTGAATATTATGTTGAAATTATTTTTCACACTCAGTGAGTAATCTGATATATTTTTAAAATATGTTTTTAGTTTATTGAACATAACAAAAAACTAAGGCCTTAAATATATTGTAAAATCAACTCCATATAAGTCAAAATGTTTCTAATGTAAGTCTTTCCTTACCAATATTGAAATGCTTTTCATCAAGAGGTACGTAACTCATTTCAGTGAATGTTGTTTTGGTTCACACATTTTTTTTTATGTAAAAATGGATTTTTAATAAAGAAAATAGTTAAAATCTTTAAAGATAATATTCAAAGATTTGTATCTCTTTAATATGGAATTGCTCATTTGTATAAAAGAATTGTTAAAAAAGTTGTTTCAGTTTTCTACTCATAATTTTAAACTCTTATTTTTTATTTTATTTATTCTATTCTTCTTATCGAAGACAGCCAGATACTAACATATTTATTCATAAAATATTTATTTTATTCATCTATTCTATTAATGGGAGGGAGTGCTCCCTCCCTCAAACTTTACTGCCAATCAAAATCTTCTACCTCAATTTTTCTCAATCTTCCCAACTCACTGGAGTCACTTTCCCTCTACTTCCCCCAATCTCCACCTCATTATTTCTTTTATTTATTTTCAATACCAAATTTATTTCTTTTTCATTTGTTTTTAATATTATATAATTTCAAAAACTATATAGACTAAAGCATTAAATTTATTAAAACATGACATTTTATTAAAAATATTAAAAAAGCAATAAACATACTTAAAAAAAAATTATGACATACATAAAAAAAAAATTACGATATATATACTTAGAAAAAAAAATTACATTGAGGTTGCCGTCTTGAGCCGCGACATGTTTTTTTATATAAAATGAATAGATATTTGGTATATAATTTGAAAGAAAGATGGGAAGAAATGGAGAAGAATTGTGTTTTGTGGTTTAAAAATGGTGTTGGTTTTACAAAATAAAAGGTAAAAAAATCATAAATAATTTTTCTTTTTTTTTTCATTTGAACGATCAAAATTCAAAACCATACTCTCTCATCTCTTCTTTTCCCCCATAACAGTAAACCACCCCGATTCTTTCCTTCTCTCCCTCGGCAAACTGCCGGCAGTGGTGTACCCACGCAGGGCCGCTACCGGCAAACCTCTTCCCCGACTCCACTCCCTCCTCTCTTACACTAGTAACCGAAGATCTAAAGAAAAAAGTAAGTGATACGTACAACAAGTCAACAAATATCACTTCTCAAAGACCAAAGGATTGGTGGGACTAATGTTGACAGAATCCACGATTGAAGGGCTGAAATGCTGAATATACCAATGGATGTACAAGTATTTGGTGAAAACAATGGGGGTGTTGGTTGGTGAGTGCTTATTATTTTATGATATAGATTGGGCACCATCAACTTTTATAATAAAAATAATATGGCATAGTTTATGAGACGTGCAATGATACGAATTTTTTTGTCTGTGGTAGTGTAGTGTCTATATACAGTTTTTTGAATATGGTGTTTCACGTTTAGCCAAAGCCAATCACTTTGCTCGTATCTAAAATAACTTTGACACTTAAATTAACCACAACAATAGCTGCTGCAGTGCTGCTACTCCAATTGGGTTTATCTTTAGCGTTCATGATTTTTGAATGATAAAATCAATTAGGATCAAGTTACATGTCACATTCCTTTTAACTAATTCGGGTTGGCTAAAATCGAACCATTTAAAATCTACTTTTTTTAAATTTGTACAAAAGAATTTCGTAACAAATAGCTTTACATGTCTCATTTTTTTTCACTGTCCATCGTATCATATGTTTCTCATTTTATATTTTAGAAAATATCACTACTAATCATATATTTTTCTATCTCTTTCTTCAATTTTTTTATTATTAAATAAAACAAAAACAAACAAATTAACAAAAAAAAAATTTAATTGGTTTCAAAAGTATGGATGCCTCCACCTCAATTCCTTCCTATCTCTTTTTTGCATTTTCTTACCAGAAAACATCACACATTTTCTTTGAGAAAACACTTTAATGGTGCTCTCATAAATTAATATATGAATAAACTTTGAGAAAATCTCGGGTTGGAAAGGGCCTTAGATGGTGGCAAGCGCAACCTTTGGCCTCTTCGTCGTTTCATGTTAAGTTATGTATCAATGATGAGTTGATGTAGTAGTTTGGAGTTTTATTGCTGACCTATAGGTCTCAGGTTTGATTCTCCATTCCATCAACTTTGAGATATAGGTAGTCTTTCTATGAAGGTTTGCCTTAGGTATACCCAAGTTCAAGTCTGAGAAGGCAGGGTTTACCCCTATTAATCATCGTGCCTTTGGGCTGATTAGTATGAGTTTTTCCCCCATTGGGTATTTGAAATATGCATTTCTACTTCGAAAGAGCTCTCTAGCACGGACCCGGTTAAGACAACGTATGTTAGACCTCTCGCTGTCGAATCGCGACACGAAGTTTCAAGCGAAATTCAACTTTTTAAAAAAAAATTTTAAGTTATGTGAAGAGGACTCTTTGACTAAAATAGGCAATTTTTCCATGTTAATAACAGTTATTAAAAGACAGAAAAAAGTTTTACAAAAAATTTAAGAAAACTGTATTATTAGTTAGTCTCCCTTGGCTAAGCTTTGATCTGTCGGTGGTGACTCTAATACGACATCTATATGTTTGGTGAGGGTCGGTCTTTTTCAAGAGTAGGTAATGAACGAGGAAACTTATATATCAAATTACTTTTTATAATATGTAAAAGCTATGCTTTTATTTATTTATTTGTATTTTAATTTATAAAGTCTATGTGAACACAGGCAACTTGTATTAAATGAACTCTTATTTTGAAAGGAGCAAAATATATATTTTTGACAATATTGATCTGCTTACGCCTGACACTCTTGAATACCCAACACTTGAAAGGGAGCTGATTGATAAACAATGCGATGAAATAGTATTTGACCACAAGGACCGAACATCTGAGTAATTTACTTTATAAATTAACTATGTTATTAAACGATTTTTATTACTTCAATAAATAGATATAACGGTATTGATAGAATTTTGTGAGGTGAGGGGTTTCTCATTTGTTCTCTTGGGTTTTTATTTTCGTCTAGTTAATTAAGAGATACTCGTATATTTGGTTACTCGATAGAAAATTAGTACTTTGAAACACTCTACACCTTTGAAACACTCTACACCTGTACAATGCACGATAATTTGATAAAAATATGTAGTGATGCCTGATGTTTATCGAAAATATTAAACATTTTCTAAACTATATATGCTTTCTAAACTTCAACTATATCCAGATTCCAGTCTTACTGGTTCTGAAAATCCTTTCATGTATCATATCTATATAAATATTAAAACAGTAGGAATCCTAGTCTTTTAAGCCATCCTCTCTAAATCAAAGTTATGCTTAAATGTTGCCACATAAGATTTATCCTATGTGGCATCTCCATGTTGTTTTTAAATTATCAATCTTTTTTATAGAAAATATAGTATAAATTAGAATATAAAAACTATAAAATTGGATATATCGTATATGAAAAACAATATATTTATGGGATTGATCAATATTAATTTGACAAGAATATTACAAATCCACAAATTCTTACATACCCTTGTTGTTGTTGTTGTTGTTGTTGTTATTATTTATTTTTATTTTTATTTTTAATAAAATCGTCACTTAGTACGTAGGATTACAAATTCTATATTACTAAATCCTTATATTTGTTAGAATTGTATGTACGATTACAAATTCATTTGTTATTGATTCCATTTGTATGTATTTAGGATGAATGGTAATATAATCTAATCACATTAGTAATTTTATAAAAATGGTTTTTTTAAGCTTTATTTTGTGTATGTAATATAACCTAATTGTTAGAATAGTTTTTTTTTTAAGCTTTATTTAACAAATAATTAAACATTCATCAAGCTCTATGTAGTCAAAAGATTCAATCATCATGATGTGGAAATAATATACTCTATATGAACTAATAGACGATAATAGATGTATCAAAATAGGTTGGTTCAGAGTCCAGACATCTTCACCTAATTCTTGATCATATATTCTGGGCACTCCAATAAATCGAATTCACGTGTTTCAACTTTACATGTAGGTTTACACTACACTTCATTGTTTTGTTTTGTTGACCTAATTGTATGTTGCGGGTATTCGACCAACTATAACAATTCTTTAAAGTATAGCCAAAGTCCTCAATGCCAAATTTCAACCTGAATTTAGGTTTATTTGTATGTTAAAACATTATGCATGGAGTTCACATTACATAATTTATCATCCAAGGATTAGAGGTCACATATTTTTCATGTTTCATAATATAGTTTATTATTATACTGCTTTAAAAAAAATCCGCACATCGTGCGGGTAAAAGACCTAGTATTCTTATATATCAAAAGAAATAGCTTAAAGTATGTTAATATAATTATGTAAAATGAATTAAATCACTCGTTTATCTTAAAGTTGACTCTGTGAAATGGTCAAACATATGAAAGACATTGAATCAAGAATGGGTTGAAGTTGAATGGATGAAATTGAGATTGGATTAAAAAAAAAAAAAAAAAACATAGGAGGTAATGGTGACCGGTGATTTGGTGAATGATATTGTGGGTTGTCTCGTTATGTTTCATACACTTCTCTTTGTCTTTTACGACCTTATAGATTTATCCTAAGCACATGTGTAGTTTGCTCCAAAAAATTTTGTTGGCAACCTTAATAAACTTGTCACTGGAAATGTAGTTCATAATTATACACACCATATACAAAAAAAACCTTGCTTTCATTGAGATATTCAAAGATTAAACATGGCATAACGTTAAACGTACAACTAATCATATAGATGAATTGGTATATGGTAGAGACTGAGACCGATAGGTCTTGAGTTCAAATTTTAGTGTGAGTAAACTACTCACAGAAATAGAGACAGTGGTTTTTTCAGCATCGGTTTCTTCTATAATCAAAGTTAGGTATATCTGTATATAAAGAGCCATGTCGCTGAACCCAATTATACTGTTAAAAAAATGGGACGTGCAGAATGTCGTCATGGACCATCCAACTACGTAATTGGGTTGATATCGAATCTTGGAATAATAGCCCAAAAATCAATGGGTTGTGGTTCAATGATTTGACAATTTGAACGGCCCTTTAATGGAAACTTGGATAGAAGCGATACTATTTAGTGAAAACATTTGAGTTAATTACTCTTTTATCCAACGATATCCATTTATGTTTGTTGGCAGTTTAAAATCAGTGTTATCTGTTTATGTTTTGTTTATATGGTGTTTATGTGTCAAACAATATTAGGCAAGTTTCTAGTATTTCATCAGTGTCAAACAATGTTAGTCAATGATTGCTGTGAGTGTGACGATGCAATACAAGCATAATTTTGGTTAAGCTATCTCCAATATTAAGGACGTCCTTAGATGTTCTTGAGCTGCCACATCATATCCTTACAAATTCTTATACATCTTTACAAATCCTTCAAATCTTATAATTTTATCTCCAACCATACAAACATCTTTACATATCCTTACATATCATTTTACTTACACTAAAAACAAAAATATATTAGGTAAGGACAAGTAAGGGCATGCCCTTAGGTAAGGGAGTCCTTCAAAAAATCCTTAGTTTTGGACAAACTTTAACGGCAAAAGATATCCAAAAGCACCTAAAGGCACCCCATTAAAGATAGCCTTAAAAGATTGAAGTTTAGTTAAAAAACACTTTTCATTTTATGAAGTTAAAAAAAAAAGGAAGAGTAAACTACGCGAATATATGTGCATACGGTCAGTCATATACACCGACAATATGTTCTGTGTAATGCGAATATGAAATGAATAAAACTCAACTTAGATCTCAGAATACAATAAAATAAATTTTTTTACATGTGGATGATATAATTGTATCATGCTTAAGGAACACTTGCCAAGACATCCTGCAAGCAAGCTACAACATACATATATATCATTAACACATACTTACAATTATTTAATAATTAATGTAATTATTGATTTGCAGGACCAGAATATTTAGTAATCGACTTCTTTTAAAGTTAAATACAATCAAGTATCACATCATTTTAATTATTTTATTATCGTCAAAATATGTTTTGCATTCAAGAATAATGAGTAATCGCTACTAATTAAGCAGATCACGTTTGGTTTTTTCTTCACATGTTTTACATTTAATTAGTTTGTACCATTTGTGAACTATGAAGTAATTATGTGGGGAATGTAGAAAGGCAGATCCCGTCTTCCTAGTTGCAAGAACAACTTTCCTCATGAATCCTTCTTCAGTTACAACTTTTTTGTGTTTTTGTCATTTTGTGTTCTCTTACCTTTTACGTAATTAACTTCGGCCTACATTGTCTATATTTTAAGTATCCTTTTGACAACGACACTTGAGATAGTAAGCATGAGTAAAGATAAACCTGGCTTGAAGTTCATGTAAAAGAAGAATAACTAATGCCGTCTTGTTTTGGAGGAATTGTGAGGCGGAATGAGGCCCAGTGGGTATATGAATTGAAGTAGTTTTCCTTTCTTCTTTATACATTAAGGTGTGATTTACTTTCGTATGAGGAGAGACCTAACACTCTAAAATATATTAATTTTTAACCAATTTTTAACTAGATAGTTCGAATCCTCGAGCTGCGGGGATACAATTATCGCATTTGCGTTTTCTTTAAGAAAATACCACAATAACGACAACGTAAATGTGTTTATTCTTGTATTAACAATTCTGTGAAACAAAATGTTTAAGAATAAAACGTTTATGTAAGGGCAAGACCCCAAACACATTATCAAAGCGTAAAAGCATTATATAGAATAAAACGTTAGAAATCTAAAGAAATATAGAAGAAAGAACATTTAAATATAGTCTAAAACTTGCTCTTAGCTTATAAAGAATTATTATTGAAATAAAAAAAATAGAAAACTAAAAGAAATGAACAAAATATTCCAAAAAGACCAAAAATAAGCTAACACTGGTTAATGTTTAAAAATAACAAAGAGGAAATGTTTTAAAAAATACCAAAAAAGAAAAAAAAAGTATTAAAAAACTTGTGTTAAAAAATAAAATTAAAATGTACATAAAATAAAATATTACAAAGTATAAATCTCAAAAACGGTAAAATACAAAATAAACCAAAAAAAAATACAACAAAAGTTATTAAAAAAATAAAAAAATATATATTATAAGTATTTGTAAAATATATAACTTCAGGGGCTAAAAAGGTAAAATAATAGAACAGAAAGGGGTAAGAGACAACAAAAAAAACATAGGAGGGGGCAAAATGTAATTTTAAAAATGAAAGAAAAAAAAAACAGCCTAATTTTGAACCTAGATCTCCTACTAAATTTTAAGAGGCCTAAGCCATTTCTTCTAAACCATATTTATGTTAAGAAATGGTACTTATTTTATTTATACATGAACAAAAATATTACTGTTCACATTCAATTCATTTATTAAAGATCAATTCATTTATTAAAGTACATAATAAAATAGGATCGTTAAGATCAAACTTTTACTACTGATGTTCTTTTATTAGGATTGTAAGTCATTAGGACAAAGACCTCAAATTAGCCTCAGTTAGAACCATAAAAAGGTTAAGCTGACACTAAAAACCATCATTAAGTGGAAATTTAATACCTATAGTCCCTTGAAAGGGTTAATTCTTCAAAGATGAAGTTATTTTTTCATATACAACTTTAAAAAACTATTTTTGTTGATCTGTTTGCCCAATCAATTTGTAAATTTTGTAAGTAGTTGGTAATCTTGTGATAATGGGCGGTAACAACCGGTGTATAAACATTTTTTAAGTCAACCATATACACGGCTAGTAATTTTGCAATTTTGCAATCCTATGTGAGTATTTTAATGATTTCTTCTTAAAGAGGTGGCTTTCGAATAAAATTAAACTCTCTCACCATTAAATGGTGAGATCCTAACTCGACAGTGGATAATATGTTGTCTAAACTGAATCCTGTTACCATGAGCCGTAGGTAAAATCTAAGTGTCTCACCACTTTAATCATAAATAATCGACAAGTATTTTAATTATAAGTGACCAATGCTTAAAGTAATTATAAATGGTAACTATTTTAGTTTAAAATTAATGCAACTTTTCCCATACTCTAGTTGGTGGCTACATTAAATAGCTAAGTACACTATTTATTGTTTTATATATAGAAATTCTGTTACAAAAAATTGCATTATGGATATCTTTTATTGCTTGAAAAACTGTTAATGGAAAAAGCGTGTTTGATTCAGTGAGAATAATTGGGAACGTCGACTATAAGTGTTTATCTACTATAACTTGATAAATAGATATCTCATACACAATTACACATACACTGACTTTGTAGTCTGTAGATAGTACTAGCTAGTTTTGATTATGATATTTAACATCCTAAACTGTCATTTCTTCTTTCTTGTTAAAAAAAAAGTCATTTACAAATGTAATAAACTTGTTAATTACATTTTTACTTGGCTTTTCATCTTAGTAAGTACCCCGTAATACTTTAGCTCCTAATCATTAGTTAAATGTTTTTGTTTAGTCAGAACGGAGTAGTATTTTTTACAAGCAAGATATGCCATTACGAGAGACGCAATTTAAAAGAGTCTACTTACCAAATTTAAAGTATTTAAGTAGTCTTTGGGTAAACGGTAAATGGTAGACGCCTAGACGGTAAATGATATACGGAGAGTGATCAATGTATAGGTGATCCAAAAAAAGTCAAATATTTGACTTTGACATGTACATGAGTACACGAACTAGCTGGTAATCTAGTATTTATGTGGCCGTTTTCAAGATTTCTCTTTTTTTCCCCCGAGCATTTCCAAGCTATGTATATGGTGGTTCAAACCAAAATCTTTTCTAAAACACCTTTATAACGGATTTATCATTAGCCCACCCATAATCAAATTGATTTGGGGAAAGGGACATTGGTAAACATGATCACCCATTTTCTAGTACAGACTATAGGGGGCGTTTGGTAGGAGGGAATCATTGAGAATGGAAATGTAATAAAGAATGAAAATAGTAGGAAAGAGAATAATTACATTGTTTAGTAACAACAGAGAATCATAATAAGAGAAATATAAAAAATAAACAAATTAATATGAAATTTTTTTTAACAAAAACTAATTATAATATCATAATATAAATAATTAAAATTAATAATTAAATACATGAGAAAAAAAGAAAAAAAAAGGTAATTTGATTTCATTCTCACCATTCTTCACCATTTTGGAAGGAATCATGAGAATGAAAATGATTCCCCTTCTACCTCTTCATTTTCATTATCTTGTGTAACCAAAAAGGGAAGTGATTCTCATTCCATTTCCACCCTACCAAACACCCCTTAGAAGTATAGATAGTCACATCAACACCAACACTATCTTACAATTAGTGTACCTAAATCCGAATGTTGGCAATAATTAATTAACTTGATGCAAATTTTGTTAACTACAACTTACTACAGTAGGAAATGACACTTTTCAGTTGTCACAAGTGGCAAGTAAAGGCAAAAAAAAACACGTTAATGACAATTTACAATGAATTAACATTTCTTAAGTCATTAAACACACTTAAATCAAGATAAAAAGAAACATACTCAAAACAATTACAATAATTTTAGTATCATCACCAAATTTCAATGAAAAATCAGAGAAAAAATCCTATATTTTCTTCTACTATATTTTTCATCTCATCTAAATCAATTTTCATCAAATTAATACTCATATGACAATAAAACAATATATATATATATATATTTAAAAAAAAAAAACAAATCAAACCTTGTAAATATATAGCTAGCTCGAAAAAGTCCATTTCCAGATCTTAATCCTTAGCTCAACATCACATTTAGCTTCACCAACATTAGCTGCCACCGCGGTCGGCGGTACCAATGCCGTCTTATTCTTACCACCACCGTTGCCACCACCGCTAACTTTCGGAATCTGGCTATGAATACCATCACATTCGATCCGAATCCCGACTTTTTTGGTTCTTAAGGATTCAATCTTAACTCTAGCTTCCGTGTCAAGTGTTATTTTTAATGACAACCCACTTTTCTTTTTAAGATCTGATGAGATTTGTCTACTAGTACTAGTTTCTAGTAGTAACGATGTACTAAACAATGAGGCCCGAATTATAGTAATATTATTCGGGTCACTTGTAAAAGAATTAATAAACGATCCGTTTGCGATATGTGTGTCTTTAGTAAGACAGGTGATCGCAAACGGATCATAATAAAACACGGCTTTTTTATTTGGGTTTTTTGTCGACAAAGTTATGTTCATGTTCGTTGTCAGATGAGTCGTGTCATCTGCATTGTTTGTTAAATTAAAGTGTGAGATTTTAAGTGAACTTATTGCGAATGTGGGTCGGTGTGGGCGGTAAAGTAGGTATACAATGCAGCCCGCGATAGTCGCGAGTAATAAGATTAAGATTAAGATTAAAATTGACCAGAAGCAGATTAAGCAAAAGTAGCTTTTGCGACGGTTACGGTGGTAAATGTTTGGGTTGGGACGGTATGGGTGTCGGTTTAGGTTCGGGTTTTTGGTTTGTGGTGGTGGTTGTGGTGGTGGTGGTTTTATGGTGGTTGGAGTGGTGGTAGATGGTGGTTTGGATTGAGGGTAAGCTGTGTCTCCCATTGTTGACTAGTTTGATAAATGGAAGTGGGTAACTGGAAATTTAATGGGGGTTGTGAAATCAAGGGAAAGAGAGTGGGATTAAGTAGTATTTAAGATTCCAAGTGACGATGTTTTGAAAAAAGTGATAATTGGTTATTATAAAAAGTGGAAATCTAAAGGTGACAGATGTTACTTGTTTAATGAAAGTTGCTAAAGTTCAAGTTGGGTGAATATATTTTTTTTTTCTTTCAAATTTAATGGTCGTGGTGATTTCTATTTCTATCTATATCTATATCTATACTATTTATATAAACAAACTACGTCATTTCCATTCAACTCTCTATCTTTAAATTACTTAATATACTCTCTACAAACTACCTTCACACGCCTTATCTCTAAAATTTTGAGATTACCTTTAATAAAAAAAACTCTACAATTATCTAAAACCCCTATTGTTATAAAATTCTCATTAACTCTAAAATTATTGCTGAAGGTATTGCTACGGATAAGAAAAACTTTATAACTCACAAAATTACGAACCAATTATGTCCTTTGTATATTCGTATTAAATTTTAATCTTTGCTTTTTTTTTTAGTTTGCCTTGGTCTCCTCCCCTACAATTGTAAGTGGTTATTTTTCATGGTTAGTGTTTGCACTTCATTATTTTTGGAACCTAATCCGCGACTTATTTTTAGAATGATTTATACGGTTGGATCTTGCATTGACGCATCTAATGAAAGTAAACTGAACGATATAAACTGTTATAATGTCTAAAGCGTTATAAACCGTCGCCGCTACAACGCGCGGGCACCACTCTAGTTTAATAAAATGTGACTTGTATATTTAGTCATTTAGATGTGCTGATATATTATTTGAAACTAGGCTTACTAGTAGTATCCGTGTGGTTGTATGAGTGATAAAACTTTTTCATAATAAATAATAAATATGCATAAAAACAATAAAATAATTATACATATTGAAATAATTCATGTGTAATTTTAAATAAACATATTGTTACGTATATCGTATATTTTACTAACCAATTTATAATGTGCCAATGAAGAGAAAACTTTATAAAGGACCAAATCACTATCTCTTCGAATTAAAAAAAACACACCCACACACAAAATATGATATTGAAGTGGCAAATCATTATGTGACCAAAGAAATATCATGTTGTGTATATGTGGCGTCGATTTCATTGAAATAGAACCAAACCACTATCTAGTATCTCTTGGATCATCAATTCATCATTCACATCTTGATTTAATTTAAAGTCCAATTATTTTTAACTAGATCTCTAGAGTTGCAACCTAAATTGAAATTAATATTTTTTATTATACTTAAACATAGCTGCTCTAATAACTTATCGACCAATTATAATTCTCAATTTCTTAATGTTGACTTCTGTTTTCAATTTTGATTTTAATTTATATTTTTTTGTTTTCCATCACAAATTTATATTTTTTACCCAATATATTACAGTAATATAATAAACAAATAATAATAGCTAATATACATCTAATAAAACAATAGCTAATTAATATTTATTTAATAAAATAATAACTAATATATATCCAATAATTTTATTATATATATATATATAATTAATTAAAAATAAATAAAATTTAATGTAAATATATTAAGATTTTAATAGTAATTGTACTATTTTAATTTTAACATATACTAATAGACAGTTGACCTAATGATTTATTAACCAATCATATCGCCCGATTTCATCAAATTGACTCTCGATGATGTCATCATTTACTTTCTTGCATAAATATATATAAATAAAAAACAAATATCTAAGATAACTATTTTTACAATGTTATTAAATATGGTTTCTATCTACAAAGTCCGGTTTTCAAACACGAACAATTATACATTGCAGGATCTCAAGTTAAGTCGAGAAGGGGCTTTAAGTTGTTTATATGTGACAAAGATGAGAAGACAAAAAACACTACAACAAATTTTGTTTATAAAGAAGTCTTTCAAATGATGAAGGGGAGTATATGCTTCGAATGTTCTTTTATTACATTAATTTTTCTTTCTATTAGCTTAACATTCTTGACATTTAAGTTAAACACTTGGTAAATTTTGAACTTATAAACTTTTACGAGTTACATGTATTAATATCTAATATTAATAATGTCGTAAGTCTCGTGTCTAGTGTTGGACACATGTCTAAAATCTAGTATAAGGTTATAATCAAATGAAAATTATAAAAAATAATAATCAAGGGCAAATTTCATTCACATATTTTCTTCTTTTTTCCTTTTTATTTCTTTTGCCTTGTGTTTTTATTTTTTATTTTAACTTTACATGATGGTACAATCATTTTCTGGAGTTAGATACTTGGAAAAGGATTCAATCGGGTCCAATGAACCACTAGACCAGGTTCTTTATTGATTATATACCATTTGGTCAAGCATACATGTTACCAATTATATTATCTTAGCTATTACAGTAACTTTTTGTTTAGCTACAATCCAATTGAGTATGATAATGGTTGGATATGAAGAATGATGAATGATCACATGATTGGGGGAAATCAATGGTAAATTGATGTATAAGGTAGTTGGATAATAACACGGTGTTAATGTAAGTTTTTTTTTTATTATTAATTTTTCGAGTATTAGTGCAAAACAAATTGGATTGGGTTAACCCACACTTGATACAATTATTGTGATTTTTAGCTAGTTAGTAACTTTGTGTTTCAACCTTACACAATTGTAGAATTGAGAATCCGAATATAGTCCTTGTATAGTATTTGTTCAAAATTCAAATACATATAAAGGATGACTGCTAGTTTGGTTTATTTTGAAGTAGAATTTTAAACCCCGCTCCTTAAACCTCTTGCATTAATTGAAGAAGAGTAGAATACCAAATATGACAATTTTCTCATGTAATAATTTGCAAGATCAATTGTCTTTTGTAGTTGACAAAAAGAAAGACAACCTTAACGTAAAGTAAAGATTTCTATGGATTTGTCTCTATTAATCTTAGCTTTGAAGAAAATATGGGGTACAATAAGTGCATTAACACTTTTACTTATGGTTTTCTAGGACTTCATGTTTCATAACAAATAAACACAAAGATATATAAAGTTATATTTGTAAGTAAATTTAGTTGGCAGATAGGAATCTTATATTTTATGTGACAATTACATCAGTTTGATTATGTCTTCATCAAAATAACAACTGATTCATGGATTCTATTATTATTCTTTTCAAATCATTCCTTTCATCCAACGACTTGATATCTTTCTCAGACACATTATAGGTTATGTACGTTTTCAATGAAAAAACAACATTTGAAGACAAAAGGTCTACAGAAATACGGAGTAATATATTGATGAAGAAAATCTCAACATCAAAATTGTCATACTATGTGATAGCCTTTTTAATGTCATCATATCTTAAATAAAAGTTACTATAGAATGATGTACTTGATTTCATTAGGATTTAGGAGAGTCATGACTTGAATCAATTTGGATATATATTATTTCAAAGAGAAAAATAACTCATATACACTCACCTTTTACCTTGTTGTCAGTTTAGTCACTCATTTTTTATTTTTATTAAAATAGAATATAAACTTTTTTTTTTTTACCACTATAAGAACTCATTTTTTATTTTTGTTAAAATAGGTGTAACTTTTCACCTTTTTAACATTTTAGTTACCTAAATTTTATTTTTATTTAAATGATAATTAATATTTACCCATTGTCTATTCTCTCGGACATAAAATCAATACCTATTTTAATTTTAGCTTTAACCATTAGATTCATAAAAATAATAATAAAAATATAATGATGCATAACATAAGATACATATATGATATCAAAGTAATATTCATCTTAGATTATTTATTCATTAATTAAAGTTAAAAAAAATATTATATAAACAACAACAACAATGATTTTATATACAAAGATATTTAAAAGATTTTCGATTCCTTTAGTTACAAAGAAGTTTTAGGTTAAAAATAGAAACGGTAAATGGGTATGAATGGATTTAATAAGGTTTTGATGTGTCATCTTAAGTTTTGATGACAAAAATAATTGTTTTAAGTGACATGACAAGCTACGTGAAAGCTAAGATGAACTCTTTATAGGTTACCTAATTAAATGTTGGTGTTCAATTATACTTTAATACCATTTTTCAACATATTTTTACAATGTGAGTAATTAATGTAAAAACTTATCCATGGGTTACATCCCATTTTAACAAAATAAAAGTTGAGTGACAAGTAGAAAAAAGGTAAAAAGTTGCATTTCATTCTAACAAAAATAAAAGGTGGGTGACTAAAGTGGTAAAAAAAATAAAAAGGTTGAATCTATAAGGGGTGATTTTTTCCTATTTCAAACAAGCAAATATTGGACTTGCATTGCGGGAAGACAATTGGTGTGTTTGGATGGGCTTTAAGAAGCCGTAATGATGGGCTGATGGCTGCTGAAGGCCCTAAGTAGATTATTCTTAAAAATGTATTGGGAAGCTAAATGAGGCATGTCTAAATGTAGCAACTAAATAAAATTGTTCGTTGTCCGTTCAAAGAGGGGAAAAAACATCACGTCAAATTCGCATATGTTAGAAACAATGAAATATGTTCAAAATGTTTAGTGGTTACACTGAATTAAGAAGGAAGAACGACCAATACAATCATGCATCTTTTAGGAGTAGAAACTTTGTAGTTTAAGAGATAACGTCCACTTAATGAATTCAATGTTTCTTCAGTTTTGTACGACGTGTGATTTTGTGTTTGATTAAAAAGTACTGGAAAATGTATAAAAACATATACTCCGTATACTCGTATTTAATAAAAAATGGAAAAAAGAAGGGGTAAAAGAATTTATTAAAAAACCAGAATGGGCCAACACGTTTTATTGATGTTTGAGAAACGCGTATAAGATTGAGGTAAAGCTCAGGAAAAAAAACTCTCAACATCCGGAAGACGGAAGTTATGCAATTTTGCAAGTACTATATCTGCCATAATAATCACTTGCAGTCAACTGCTTTGTTCTACCCATTTTTCAAACATTCACCGCTAAGCTTCTTGTGATTTTAAGCTCACAATTTCGTGTGAGTCGTGACCTGTCCGAGTCACTACAACAAATATGTTATTTTTTAACACCCATTTCTTCGCACTTTTTAAAAATATTAAAAAAGTTGTTAATTTGTTCACACTTATAAATGTGTGAAAAAAAACTCACATTTAAAAGTGTGAATAAAGTTAAAGGATCAAAAAATTCTCACAATTATATATGTAGAAACAAGAAACAAAAAGTTCACATTTTCAAGTATGTAAAAATATATAATTGTTCACACTTCAAAGTGTGGAAGTAATTTGTGACACCAAATTTCCTCACACAAGAGGAAGTGCGAGGAATTTTAGTGTGACATATTAGCTCTCACACTTTTAAGTGTAAAAATGCTTGACATTTTTTCACATTTTTAAGTGTGAACATTTTGTTTATACATTTATACATGTGAAAAAAGTATGACTTTATTAATTTTTTCACAATTTTAAGTGTGAATTTTTTTTATACAATTTTAAATGTGAACAAATTAACATTTTTTTTCTCATATTTTTTAAAAATGCGAAGAAATAATTGTGAGTAGTGTGTGGTACGTCGACTCTTTATTGATCACCTCCCACTTTTGCAGCTAGCTGACCATTAATTGTTTCGCAGGTAACTTATTTTTACATGACTCTGTTGCATTGGTTGCTCTAATATTGTATCTATCTATATTTATCTACAACTACGTGGTATTTGATTTTCATTGTTCTTGAGATTATATATATGCGCTTGCTTATTATGTTATCTCTCAGTTTTAAATTATGATTTTTAGCTTAAATTCAGAGATACTCGCTGAAAAACAAACAGGTAAGGCTGGTTTATTAAGTGTAAAATAAATACTCGTAGATGTCTTCTTTTTGTTGTTGATGCTATCAAGTGGAGTCATCTATAATTTTTTGAAAGATTTTTATAATAAACGTTTTCAAATATGCTAAAAAAAATCTTAGGAAAATGCGCAAAAACCAATAAACCATGAACCTAAAAAAAACTAAAAATTACAATCAAATGTAAAGTATCATTTTATATTTTATATATAATATATCATTTTTGTTCAAATAAAATAAATATTAAAGTTTTTATTTTTTAAAATTGAAAATCATTTTGTATCATTCCCAGTGTATGTGTATATATTTTGTTTTATAAGTTATCGGGAATCAATTTTATTAGAGCATGGGGTATGGGGGGTTTATACCGACCCCGAATCCTAGCTGAACATTCTGCGCTGAATCCTTCTCTATACCGTCTGATTGGTTCTGCGTTCGGCGTGAGGCAATTGAATGCCGAGCTCGGCATCGTACACATATATAATATAATATATATTTTTTCTATTTCAACGTTGCAAACAAAAAACACACTATTCTTTTTGGGTTTTTGCCTTTACCCACTTGCCAAATATCTTATAGCCAATATTTATGGGAAGTTTGGATAAAACCCAAAAATCTCTTTGGGTTTTTGGTTGAAACCCATGATTTTTTGTTTTTCTTTTAGAGATTTGATGTTAGATGCAAGCGTATGCATATATGAAGAGTGGCGTTGTTTAATTGTTTGTTGAGTTTAGGAATTGAGTAGCTTGTAAGCAATGGATATGGTGGTAACAAAATAATGGTCGGGATAAAAAACAAGGTGGACGCCGTGAATGAAACAAGTGAGATATACATGCTTTGCTTCTGAATTTGTATGATTTTATCATGTTAGGTATCGCCAACTTCAATCCGTTGGATTGAATTTACATAGGTATGGCCTTATTTCAATCTTGAAGCTTTTGTTTTAGGCCGTTGGATTGCTTTTATATATGTAAGAGGATTCATCTCATTTGTAAACTACTAGAATTCCCTAAAACAAGTCAAACAAACTATATCTTAGCTTCTATTTTTGCATTAAGAAGTTTATGGCTCATTTTTTATAAGTTAACAATTCATATTTTAATAAAAAATAAATATGGAATACTTTTTTAAGAGTTTGTTATTAATTTACAGTTAACTTTACTATTATTAGTAATCAATGTGTTTTTATTTTATTATTGAATAAAGAAAAGTTTAAATTTATATAATTTATAAAAGTAAATATAAAAAAAAAAAGTTGTTTGTCTTGCATTCTGCGTCGTTTTGCATCCATAACTACAATAAAATAATGAAATGATAAAAACTGAAGTGGTGCTGAGATGACGTTCTGGATGGTTCTGCGTCCTGGAACCATACCTGATGCTCTTATAATTCAATTGTCAATATTTTATCCACCTAATTTGTTTTACTTGTTTACAATAAAGTTTTTATAGTTTAAAAATGAAAAGAAAATGTAATCTAACAATCATACATGTTGGGAATATAATTTATGTTGTTGAATGGTAACTTTCTAATTATAATGGAAGAGGTATTAGCTAATATATAAATACTCTTAAACACATCGTTTTATTCACATTGTTTCTCTCATCTTCCATCATACACACAAACACACATATTAAACCTAATCCACAATTAAAACACAACGAAAGCTCAAATTAATTGACTACAATTGGTATGAGAGCGGGGTTAATTTCCAAGTCTACGACCAAGTACTTATTACTTCTTGGGTTGTGATTGCTCTACCTGTTCGACCAACAGCTTTGCAATGGCATCTCCTATCTTCTTCCTTTCTGGGTTGATCTCATTAAAATGCACGATGTTCATGAATCCTTCATCAGATTTTGCTCCCTTTAGCTTCAGTGCGGCAGCCAACACGTAAACCAAGAACGGGGTGTTTTTGGTTTGTAATGGTGCCATAAAACATTCATCAAATATTCTTCCAAACCTCCACATTTTCCTTTGAGTATTCTCTGATGGATCTGTCATGAGTTTTATCATGTGCGTTAACGCATTTATCTGTCTTTCATATTCCTTTGCATCGATGATAGAGATCAAGATTTCGGGTTTGCAGTCTAATGTGTTACAAAGCCTCACAAATATGCTAACAATATGAAGTCCGGTGTTAGCAAGATAATTCTCATACAAAAACCACCTCATTCCTTCTCCATTTGTGCTTGCTCCTCCTACGGCATACAAGATTTTGTAAAGTGACATCTTAAAAACTTTTCCATGATTGATCATACGGGTGAACGTCTTCAAAGCTCTCACGTTTGGAGGAGTAATGGTTAACGGAAAAGGAACCCCATAAAAAGTCTTGAAACCATTCAGAATGTGATTGAATGCATTTAGATAACTTTCTTCGGATTTGGTAAAGAGCCTTAACATTGATGCAGCTAAATATGAGTATGCCTTAGCCTCTAATACTAAGTCATTTATCCCAATTAGAGTTTCGATTGCGGATATTGGAGTGACAGAGTTGCTTAGTTCACTAAGGACTATGTCATCAACATTTGCATAAACCTTAGGAAACAGATAATGATTAGGACGTGAAGGGTCTTGAAGATGATAAGCTAATACGAGTATTGCACCTACACCGTACCGAGAGAATCCATATGCCATCATAGGAATAACTACTCTTCCTATCCTTCAAATATCTTCAATTTTCTCATAATGAAACATTGCTATAGTTGGTTCATGAATGTACTTGTTGTCATCAAAGGTGTAAGATACGGGTTTCATATTTGTTGTGATGTCAGGAAGATCAGCAAATTTTGGATCAATGGTAAAGCTAACAGTCTCGCTATGGTACATTCTGATTTTTTCATCTAAATCAGTATCCTGAAAAGGGGGTGGTGCTATGGTCTGTCCGATCGGAGCTTTAGGAGCTTCTGGATGCACTGGTACAGTTTGAACGTTATGTGCAGCATAATATGCACATAGGCGCTCCATCATTTCTTGTAAATTATCCATCGAACGCTAAGGGGAAAAGAAAACAATTCGCTATGTATCAGATTACCGACACAAGCTCCGATTTAAAGTCTTACTAAGTATTTTTACGGAGTTTGTTACGTACTCGGTATATTTCTTTAGCCAAATTTCAAGTTAAAACATATACTTGTAAGACTACAAGCTCGTTAACTTCCCTTGTACGAGCAATTCGGTACAAGAAACTCGGTAGACAATACTTAGCCAAAGCCCAAAGGTTAAGTTCGTACCAGTTTACCCATTTACCGAGTTTGTATAAGCAACTCGGTGAGCAACCGGGTAAAGCATACTTAGCCAAATATTTTTAGTTTCGCATTTACCAAACAAAATACCAATCAATTTTATTCCGACTTGTAAACACAAATTAAACAAATAATTTTACCCAAACTCCATTTAATTTTTTCATTTTCTTCATTTTGGAAAACTTACCTGTTGCACTCGAATCTTTCAACCGGCCACTTTCTTCTTTGTACCAGGCTAGTTTCGTTGCATCAATACTTCAAGAACCCATCTTGGGTATCTTCTTCTGTTTGTTCATGAGCGTTAGAAAAAGGAAAACAAATGCTTTGTGTATTTGTGAGAGGCAGAAATATATAGATAGAGTAAGTAAAGGAGAAGTGATTTTTTTTTTGTTTAGTCTTCTATTGTGTGTAAAATGGTATAGTAATAAAGGGAGGCATCACGTGAAGAGAGAGAAACTGTGTCAGTAAGACCGTCCGGAGTAGCCCATTATTTTTCGAAATTACCATCTGGAACGCCCTGAACGCCTGACATCGGTCCCGGGGGGGCGTTCCCTAGGCGTTCCAAACGTTAGAAATTGAAGCCTTCGGATTTTGAACGAGCTCTTTTATTTGTTTTTTTCCTCCTTTTCACCTTCCCAATGCCACCATTAAGGTTTTTTTTTTTTTTTTAAACTCTAATATAAACAATATATATACATACACATACCACTATCAAACCAATTCTCATTTTATCTCCAAAAACTTCTTATTTCTTTCATTCTTCTTCTAATATTTATACACTCATACAACAAATGGCTAGACCTTGAACAGCAGATGAGACTATGAATTTAGCGAGAGCTTGGCTTGACGTAGCCGAAGATCCAAATGTAGAGGCTTTCCAACAACAAAGAACTTTTTGGAGCCGTGTAAGGGAGGTATTTATTAATCTCCAAAATCATCAAGGCGAGCAAAGGAGCCTTGAGAGTGTGCAAGGAAAATGGCGAAAGATGCGCCACTCTATTCACAAGTTTGAGCACATCTATGCTCGTTTGCACAATGAAGAAAATCCGAGGCATGCCGAACTTGCTTTAGAGGAGTATCGTATGACGCATCCTGATTTTCTCTACCTCCCGGAGTGGCACTTGCTACGAGCTAGTGCAAGATTTATGATGTGATTTTATCGAATATGTCTTAGTTTCATATCTATCTATGTTATTCGGTTTTACGTTTTATGTGTCTTTAAAATAAATGTATGTTTTATGTGTGTTTAATCTATGTTTAATGTTTAAAATAAAATAAATGTGTGTTTAATGTATGTTTAATGTTTAAAATAAAATAAATGTGTGTTTAATGTATGTTTAATGTTTTATGTTTATTCGTTTTTATTTGATTAAGTATGTCACCAATTAAACACCAAAAAAATTAAAACATTACATTTATTTTAAAATCCAAACATTACATTTATTTTAAAAACACAACACACGAAATTAAAACATTACTTAACACAAATACATTAAATAAAAATTAAACATCAGGAGAGAGTAGCGGGTAATGCCAGCCATAAAGGGAATCGGTCGAGGAAATGTCACTGTCACCGTCATTACGGCGCTGGTACTCGTAGTGATATTCCTCTTCCGATTGGAAATCGTTCACGTACTCTTCACCAGGATCAGTCTCGTATCCTTCGGGCCTTTCGTCATTGTGAATGTGGTTCTGCCCTGGAATGCATGGCCTAAGTTGTCCGCTTTCGATTTGAGCCATGGTAGAATCCCATACCGCGTTCAATTCTTCATCAGTGAAGTCGTCTGTTGATTGCAGGTTTACGCGGGTTGAAAACTGCGCCGTCATCCTGAACTCCAGACGACGAGGATGCAGTCCTTCAGGTTCACCTCGGCGTTGAACAGGTGGTGGAATGGGTGACTGAACAAGGGAACGAGTTGCTCCGCCTCGTGCTCCTCCTCGTCCTCTGCCTCGTGTGGGTTGCGGTTGTCCGATAGGACGGGTTGCTTCTGCTCGTGCTCTTCTTCGCCCAAAGTTCATCTCCTCTGTGTGTGTTTTTGAATTTTTTGAAATTTTTAGTTGTGTTTTGAGAATGAGAGGATGATGGGGTATTTATAGATGAAAATTAAGAATTTGAAAAGTAGCCGTTACTGTTTAATATATCCGTTAATATTCAAATTCTGTATTTATTTTTATATTTAAATTCAGTTTTTCAAAAAAGTCAAAAAAAAAAAAAAATTAAAAAAAAAGGAATGCCCTTGGAGGGAATGCCTCCACTCCAAGGGAATGTCCCAAAAGCAAATGAATGCCTCCAATCATTGTAAAGTGCCACATGTCATGCTCTGAGTGGTGGAAGGGCATTCTCAAAAGCATGGGAATGCCTCCACTCCTAATAGTGCGTTGTTTTCTAGCTTGTCCTCTCATTCAAAGTAAAGAAAATGCTCCCTTCTTCGGATTTTGAGCCTCAACATCTCGACGGTACATGAGGAAGTTAAGATGTACGGCTTCCAGTTTCTACCTAAATAGTAGAAAAAGTTTTCCAACATTTGCATGGAATAAAGATCAAACCCATGACTTCTGACTTTAGAGGCCATAGTATTTACTACCGATCCCGCTGCTTTTGTCCTCTCATTCAAAGTGAGTTGTCAAAATTTGAAAAAACCTTGTGAAAGTGTCGCTCGTGCTGTAAAAAGGGTAAAATATTTTCTTTTGCAGAAAATGTCACGTGGTGTTCGAATTTTAATTTGAATTTACTGGCTTTGTTTTACATTTTTTGTTTTTAAAAGATGAATTTTGCTTAAAACTTCGTGGCGTGATTCGACAATGAGAGGTCTAGCATACGTTGTCTTAACTGGTTCCACACTAGAAAGCTCTCTTGAAGTAGAAGTGACTATTTCAAATACCTAGGAAATTTTGTTTTAGTTTGTTTTACATTTTTTTAAGTCATGATAATTCATGTATAGTTGTCCAGTTAATGTGGTCTCTAGTGCTTACAATTGTAGAGATATTGGTCTTAGATTTCATTTGGAGCTTTATTGCGCTGCATTTTGACTTCTTAAGTTGTTGGGGTCAAAGTGTGGAAAATTTGGACCGCTTAAAATGTCGAGTAATTCTGATTATAATTTGGGTATGGATGAAAGGGATAGGAAATTGTTGAAAGCATTGCGCCGAATACGTGATAGTCAGCGTTCAAATCCTCAAATGAATCCAATGTATAAGCTACAACAAGAAAATGAAAATACTAAACTTGAAAATCACAAACTTAAATTCGAAAACAAAAAACCCAAATCTCTAAATAATCTCATTTTAAAAAACATTGAAAACACCCAAGAAGAAAATGATCTTGTGCCAACAAAGATTGTTCAGTTATGTGATCATCTTAGAGAAGCTCACTCAAAAATCACTGATGAAATTTAAAAGAGTCAGTCGGAAAAACTTGTTTTGTTAGAAAAAGTTTCAAATCTTCACAATGAATTACAAAACAAGTCCATGGGATTAAATAGGCTCATAATTGGATTAAAAAAACTGGGCCCATAATTGATGGAGTATTGGTGTAACTATTAACTTGATGGGCTTTAAGAAGCCGTAATGATGGCTGCTGAAGGCCCTAACCGTAAGTGGTACTGGTAAATTACTGAGATGGGCCTCAAGAAAAATTAAGCATAATAAAATACTAATATAGCCATTGGGGTGTTAGTCCAATGGTCAGTGGGTTTTCCAGTGGTTTCCTCTTGGGTCTCAGGTTCGAATCCTGCTACATGCAAATGTGGTGAGGGAGCCTTAACAATGCTATACTAATCTAACACATGGGGAGCAAACCCTTTAGGGCATTGCTAGGAGTCGAATCGGCGTTGGCGCATCCGCGTGGGGGTGTTAGTCATTTATCCGTTACTGCCTTTAAAAAAAATAAAATACTATAAGGTAGCGTTTGTTTAGTTTTTTAATTAAAAAGTCGTGATTTAGTTAAAAAAATAGTTATTTTTTTTACTTAATAAACAAAAAAAACAAATGCGTTAGAGTTAATCAATATAAACATTATTTATCCATTCAATAACTTTATCAATTCAGTCAATTAATAATAAAAAAAAAACAAACCTAAATTTTAATCGCCTTGGCCTTAAAGGTAATTTAGAGTATCGTACAAAGTTAATTGAGCAAACGATTTATTTAAGAAGATGAGGTTAAGAAATTGAGCAAAACGGTTTCTCTCTCTCCACCCTCTGCTCTCTCACTTCTAACAGCTCTTTCTCCTGGATCTTGGATAGGAGATTGTGCCTATGATTTCAAGATTTAGATCGTGTATTTAAGATTGAGAGTTAAAGCCTCATCTCCGGTGGATCTAACCCAATATTTTACTCTCTTTGGGCCAGAGGTCCCTTCCACTTCGGTGGATCTAGAAGCAGCCTTTCTACTTTATGCAGGGGTAAGATCTGTCTACATCATACCTCCCTCGTACCCCTGGTTATGCCGGGATTGGGTACCGTTTTCGTTGTCATTTTCGTAGGTTAAGAAATTTATCAAGGTGAATAGTATGTATTAGGGATGAGAAAAAAAACCAAAAACCGAAACCGAACCGGTACCGAAAATCAGTACCGATAGGGATTCGGTATCGGTATGAGTTCTTGGTTTTGGACGTGTTCGGTTTCGGTATTATTCGGTTCGATACCGGTTCGGTACGGGAAAACCGAAAATGAATACCGATTTCTTTAATGCATATACTACCCAGTAGACATCGTAGGTCGCATTAGGTTTTACATATGCTATACTACTATTGCTACTGTTAATAACTACTAATATAGATTAACGTCAAAGCGAAACACCATTTGCTGATATGTTAAAGTTGTCCAGCTATATATTAAAGTTAAAACTATATATAATAAGACCATCAATAGCAAATTAAATAGCAATATAGCATATATAATTGTACATCTATTTGTTAATTTTTTAAAATGATATTAACAATAGTTTTGTTCTGTCTCTTTAGCTATTTATTATCTATTTATTATACAGTATACATATACATATATATATATATTGGGTTATTTACTGAAATGGTATCTGGACTATCCACCATATTACTGATTTCATACCTATAACTTTAAAATTACTCTCATCATACCCCAACTTATCAATTCTCCACACAGACGATACCTGACCTGACGGGCGTCAGTTTGACCGTTAAGTTGGAGTATGACTACCGTAAATTTTAAAGTTTTAGGTATGAAACCAGTAACATAGTGGATAGTCCATGTGTCATTTATGTTGTTATTATTATTATTATTATTATTACCACAATTTCTTGTAAATCCTATTAATTTCTAATGGAAGTGATGTTTTTACTATTATTATTATTATTATTACTATTATTATTATTGTTATTACTATTATCATGGTTGTTGTTGTTTTTTTTTTTTAATTACACAAAGTATTATTTAGAAATAAATAATTTTAAAAAGTACATTGATATTTTTTTGTAAATATTTACTTTTATCTTATAAAAGAATACTTTATTTTTATAAAAAAAACTATTGTAAATATTTATTTTTTATTAAAAACTATTAATCTATCAAATTATAGATCCATGATGATTTTATTTATTTCATATTTATTTATTTTTTATATATAAAAAAAAAGTAAATTGGAAGCAGTACATTAATTTCATGTAAAACATTGATAAATGTACTTTTAAGTCTTGAATAGATACCATCACATGGAGTTGATTAAATCTGTTTTGAGCTGATTCAAACCTTACATAGTAGTTGTACAAGTACTAATGCAATACAAGAAATTATGATATTTTTTCCGGTTTACCCCTTTAAAAAAAAATTGAAATTTTTTTTTTATAAAAATAAAAACTTTGTACTAAAAATGATCTTTATAAAATAAAATATTATTTTATTAAAATTTTTTTTATAAATAATAGTATTTGATATATTAATAGTTTTTAATAAAAATAAATAAATATTTACAATAATTTTTTTTATAAAAATAAAGTTTTTTTTTATAAAATAAATATAAATATTTACAAAAATATACCAATGTACTTTGTGTAATTAAAAAAACAACAACAACAACCATAATAATAATAATAATAATAATAATAATAATAATAATAATAATAATAATAATAATAATAATAATAATGGTTAATTACATAAATGATATCTGGACTATCCACCATATTACTGGTTTCATACCTAAAACTTTAAAATTTACGGTAGTCATACCCCAATTTAACGGCCAAACAGACACCCGTCAAGTCAGGTATCGTCCGAGTGGAAAATTGATAAGTTGGGGTATGATGAGAGTAATTTTAAAGTTATAGGTATGAAATCAGTAATATGATGAATAGTCCGGGTACCATTTCAGTAAATAACCCTATATATTATTGTACGCGTGTACATCTTTTCACCATCATGTATTACCATCATGAACAACTCAAAATTATAAGAGGTTATGAATGGTAAGCTTCCTTGCATGATGTAACATGATTTCATGCTTTTAAGAAGCAAATATACTTGTATTACGGATGATAATCCATAGCAATATTATGTATGCAAGTCGATCACATGTAATCATAGCAATATTCGTGCACATGTGATCAAGAATCCAAATCTCCACATAATTGTATAACGGATGATAATCCATGCCTCCACACAATTATAAACTTCAAAATTACACATAAGTTATTCAGAAACCAATCAAAAAATAATTTTCATGTAAAGAATAATCATCGGTAGGGCTTGATTTGAAAAGTTTTCAAAGGTTCTCGCAAAATAAAAGGTTCTCAAAATAACTTTTCACTATATATATACATACATACGTACATACATATATATATATTTTGAACGACAAATTTGGATCACTGACGGACCATTGGAGTATCATCGTGCGACCAAGGTACCACCCGATCATATCCCCACTAGGCAATAATGCCAATATACCAATTCATGACTCATTAAATATGAGAAAACTCCCATGTGAGATTGGAACCCATAACCTTATAGTCTTTAGGCCTTATATCACCACCAAAATATCACTAGACTATTAAGCCATGAACAAATATATGATCATATAGGTCTTATTTCATAAAATATCTTTTAGAATGGAAGTAAAATTTAGTCATCAAATTCATTCTCTATGTCATTTTATTTTCGTGCCATATATATTTATGAGGAATTGATGTTAGTATCATGTCTTTTTGATTATTTTACCATATTTGTGCAATTGATACTTGTACAATATGTAATAATACTTATATCAAGTGAGGCATTTCTCACCCCAAGAATGCCTTAGAAAAGGACGCTCTACACTGCCTTCAGGACATTATTTATTAAAAAATTTTTTGGACGCCTTTTTAACATAGTCTCCCCACTTTACAGACAACACGCTCTCCCCATTATACTTTTTCTCTTTTATGCTGCTCCTATTTAACGCCTCCAAAGATGCCTGACTTTCTCTCCAATATCAAACTCCATTCGCCTTCGTCTTCTTGAGGCGTTTTGAGATGTTCTCTATCCCATTTTATTTTCTCAATCTTCTTCCGTGCCCCCTAGCTCTCGTTGTTCAACTTTACACCAGTAAAGATATTCGATATTTCCTTCCATACAACATTTCATAAAGCGAAATCTGAATACTAGGAGTCTAGGACCATAGCTGTTGTTGTAGGAGACTTCTGTCAATGGCAAATATAAATCACACCTACCTCTAAAATCTATTATGGAAGACCGTGAAGTATTTTTGAGAGTTTTAATGGTTCGCTCGCTCTAATCATCGTTTTGGGTATGGTATGCAGTGCTCAAGGTTGGTTTAGTGCCCACCTCTATTTAAAATGATTGAGATTGGAACTTCATGTCTCTAATTGGACGAAACAAGGCACTTTTACTCAATCCGTCGACAATCACCCAAATTGTATCGAACTAATTTGGAGGCGTTTTAGGTTGCTCTTACTCCATTGAGGGATTTCATGGCGGGCCACCAGCCCTCCAGTACATTTTTGTTTTACTGAGATGCAACAAGTTGTCATGTATAAGTTGCCACATCTAACAAGAATACGAACTGAACACACATATAATAGCAATGTTTGAAGTTAGATACAAAGGTGAATACATATGACATATTTCAGGCTACGATTAGATACATTTATAAACATTCACAAACTAATCTAATGTGTATCCAGTGAGATTGGCTGAAAAAGTTGAGCATCAATTACTTGCTAATATTCTATTCATAGTAGCTTATAAGTTACTGATTAGTATGATTGTACAAAACTAACATATATATGTGATAATATTTCCTAATCTTTGTGAGTGTAGGACCAAAAGGTGTTGGCCATGCACAAGCTGCAGATCCAGTTCTATCCTGGTCCCAAAGAACTAAAACTTCCATACAAAGTTAGGTTCAAGCCATGTATCGAGTTGCTTGTAGTGATTTCATTTCTTATTCTATGGTTTCATTTCCTTTATAGGTTTAACAATGTCTTACTTGGATGATCATAAACACCTCAAAATTGAATTAAAAGTTATACAGGAGGCCACAGACTGTTTCCGTAATAGCCCAATCGGAATTGGTGGGTTTGGAGTTGTGTACAAAGCTGAACTCTTTCTGCGGGAGGGACCAACAGTGGTTGCCATCAAACGCTTAGATCGTAAAAATGGACAGGGAGATGTGGAATTTTGGAAGGAAATCACAATGCTTTCTGAGTTGCAACATGAAAATTTGGCCACTCTCTTACAGTTTTGCAGTGAGGATAAAGAGAGAATCCTTGTATACAAGTATGCATCTCTTGGGAGTCTTGATAAATATCTAAGTGATACTAGGCTCACTTGGACCCAACGTCTCAAGATATGTATTGGGGCTGCAAAGGGAATTGCCTATCTTCATGATCCGAGGAAGACGCAACACAGGGTTCTTCATCGAGATATCAAAAGCTCAAATATCCTTTTGGATGATAAATGGACTGCAATAGTATCTGATTTTGGCCTATCAAAAATTGGTCCCGCTAATCAACCACGTTCATATGTCGTGTCTAATGCTGTAGGTACACCGGGATATTGTGATCCAGTGTATTTTGAGACAGGTATCCTATCAAAAGAGTGTGATGTGTACTCTTTCGGGGTGGTGTTGTTTGAAGTATTATGTGGCAGATTATGCTGCGTATATGATAAGAATCAGATCAAAAGCATTTTGGTGCAGCAGTGGAGAAAATGTTATGTTGAAAATAGATTGGGCGACATTATCTTTCCTGATCTGAAGGAACAAATTGGCCAGGAGTCTTTGTTGACGTTTTCAGCCATCGCATATCAATGTTTAGATAGAGATCACACAAAAAGACCAAATATGGTAGAGATACAGAATAAACTTGGGATTGCACTTCTTCAACAAGTAAGTTATATATAATTATTAATCAAGATTACAGAGTGAGATCTAATTTTTCGGAGTTGATTAGTTGACAATTAACATGAAATATATTTTGCAGGATACTTCTCAACATCAAGCCATTGTGGCCAAGACACCGATGTCCTACAGATTCATGGAAGAGTTTCAGCACCTCAAAATCTGTTTGGAAGAGGTAAAATGGGCCACCAATAACTTTAATGACAAGAATGTTATTGGTTTTGGTGGGTTTGGGAAAGTATACAAAGGAGCACTCAATCTAGCTGCAGTTGGAAACCGAATAGTCGCTATTAAGAGATTAGATCGTAGATACGGGCAAGGGGAAGCTGAGTTTTGGAAAGACGTCATGATGCTTTCCAGATACAAACATGAAAATCTTCTCTCTCTTATAAAAGTTTGCAACGAACATGAAGAGTCGATCTTAGTATATGAGTATGCATCTCTTATGAGCCTCGATTGCCATCTTAACAGCACTCATCTCACATGGATCCAACGCGTGATGCTATGTCTTGGGGTTGCGTGTGCGTTGAACTATCTTCATGGTCCTTCAGAGAAACAAGTAGGAGTTGTGCATCAAGACATTAAAAGCTCAAAAATACTTTTGATAGATAGATTGAATGTTAAACTTTCTGGTTTTGGAATGTCAAAAGTTGTCACGGGTAACGAACTACAAAATCATCCCATCTCTGATGATATTGTTGGTACTCCTGGGTATTGTGATCCGGCATATTTTGAGACAGGCATCCTATCAAAAGCGTCTGATGTGTACTCATTTGGCGTGGTGTTGTTTGAAGTGCTGTGTGGGAAAATTTGCTACGAATATATTAATGGGCAAATGAAAATTTTAGTTCCTACATGGAGAAAAAGCTATGAAGAGCAGAGATTAGATGATATTATATTTTCTGATCTAAAGGGACAAATGTACTCGGGTTCTTTAGATACGTTTTCATCCATTGCTTATCAATGCGTGAGGAAAGATCCACAAGAACGACCAACCATCGCCAAGGTCATGAAAGAACTCGAGGTAGCACTTCAACAACAAGTATATCTATATGCTGTTTGTTACAGGTGTAGAAGTCGTTTTCATAACAATTAGTAATTAGTAATAGACTGAAAGAGTCGATACAACAATTTTACAGGAGCATTTTGAAGAAATGATGAGTATAGAAAATCTTGTGGTATCTAGATCTCTGATATCAAGCGCATCCAATAACCAACCTCTCATGCAGTTTCCTGAAGGAGTTCTTGTTGGAGATGGCAATACGGTACACTGTTGTTAATAGAATAATTGTAGTTTAGTTTAGTTATTTTTAGTTTTATGGGCAAACTCCATTAAAAGGTAACATTTATATCTAAATTTTATGAAGAAGCGAACCTATGCAGAGTTCATTCATTTAAAGGATTACATTATCAAAAATCACATATCACACATGGATGTTCATTTGAAACCAATTTGCAAATGATTAAAAGATGGGTGTTCAAATGTTTTGTAATCACATGTTATAATACAAAATAGCACAAGAGCTTGAATGTTTTGACATTTAATTCTTGAACTAATTTTTCATTTTTCTGATACAAGAGTTAAGATTGATTTCTTAGCTAATATTAAAGTTAAGAACCATTTAAATACAAAAGATTAATTAATGTTTAACTGATAAACTATGTTTCTATGCACGGCATAAGGATTACTTTGTATTCCCTGTTTTTTAGTTAACTGGTCATCAATATGTTCACTTGACAGTGGCTTTCAAAGCATAAGAATGGAAAAGTTTGTGAAATAATATCTGCATTATTATGCATCTCTGGGGACTCACTCATACCTGATAGCACCGAAAATTCAAGGTTAGTTAATATAACTCTTAATAAATATCTTCACAAATTGCTTCTTAATTACAAACTTTATATAAATCAATGAAATGTGATATGTTATATGTATCTGTGTGACTATGATATATGTAGGTTCGCAAATGTCTTGAGGGGAGGTATACAAAATGGTTTCAAAGTGAAGGCAAGAACTCAATTCTTGTCGCCAAAGGTCACATACGCCGTAAGTCTTGTCTTTAATCATAATGCTGCGGATCTTGGGACACGACATATACCCTTTAAGTTCAAAATGGATACAGAGAGTCATTATTCAAATCTATGTATTACACATGCAAGAGAAGATGGATGGCAAATGATAGAACTATGCCAATTTACAAGCGACAAAAGAGAAAATGATATTGGGTTTGAGTTCTTGCCACTCTTCACAATCACTTCCTCAAGCATTGAGTATGTTGTTGAAGGAATTGAATTTCGGCCCGTTGAGTATGTAAGTTGACAAAATAGATGTATTTGCACATATACATTCATTTCAGTCTTGTTGACAAAATAAATGAATTTCGGCCGGTTGAGTATGGATCAGTATATCTACCCTTTAAATTTAAATTCGATGTAGAGACGCATTATTCCAATTCAGGCAGAGCATACGTGAGAGAAGATGGATGGTTAATGATAGAACTATGTCAATTTACAAGTTGCAGAAAAGAACATGATTTCGGAATTGAGTTCTTACCACTGTTCCTAAACAAAACTTCCTCAAGGGTCGAGTATTTTCTTGAAGGGTTGAATTTCTACCCGTTGAGTATGTAAATTGACCAACAACAACAACAGGACCTAGTCCCTACGCGGGGTATGAGGGAGGTAAGTTGTAGACAGTCTTACCTCTACACAAAGGTAGAGAGACTGCTTCCATAGGGACCTCCGGCTACAAAGGATTGCAAGACGAAAAATGAGAAATGTTTAGAAAATCATATCTGTCTGCCGAGAATCTGAAAAGAAGAAATACCTGTCTGCTGTGTCCGGCTACTATGCGGGTCGAACAAGTATCAATTATGCGTCCTACCGATCTCTTAGAAACATGTAAATTGACCAAATATATACTATTTACTTGTATGCATTTATTTCACTTTTCTTAATACCAAGTTGTTAGGTTGACTTAAGTAAGGAGAAAATAGTCAACATTTTTATTTGGTGGATTAAATTGTTATATAAAAATGGTGGATCACCTACCACCATCAAAAATCAATATAAAATACAATACAAAGGCGACTTAACATAATGTACTTAATAGCCAACACATCAAGTTTACTACGGTATAAAAACCAGTTCTAACATGCAGTTATTCGACACAATTGTCCTAATATTATAACCCTCATTTATATTACATAACTTTCTGTATGTTTCTTACCCGCGTTGACTCAAGCTCTCCAGTTAGATCTCTTCAGAATTTAGTGATCAATCTAATACAAAACCATTATCTCTGGCCTGCTGCACGATCTCCTTGTTGGTTGTTGCACTTGCACACGTGAAAGGGTTTTACTGTATATCTAAACTTTGTTATTATAAGTGCGCATTTTCAGGTACTTTTTGCTCATGTTTTATTCACATATAAGTTGTCATGTATAAGTTGTCACATCCAACAAAAATATGAACTTAACCGCGTATAATAGCAATATCTGAAAGTTGGGTATACACGATATAGCAATATATAAAGGTGTGTACATATACAATGGCAGATCTTCCTGGCCCGGGCTGTGGATCCACTCGGCTCACTAAGTGTAATTTATATACCAAAAGAGTGTAATTCTTTGCTAAATTGTGTTATGGGTCTTAGCAAATTAGGCTACATGTAATATGGGTGACGTAGACGGAATAAAGATAAACAATTGCAACTGTTGATTTTACGAATACCCAGAAACAATTCTTCTAAAATTCGTTGATTCTAAAAAGAATACCGAAATTTAGGGTTTTTCACACAAACACGCTCATGTGTAAGAGGAAAAAAATGAATTTTTGATTCAACATAAACTGATCACTTTCCCATGTTCTGATACATATAAATAGTGCTGCAAATTTCGAATGGGCCTCAAAACATAAGTGCGCCGAAAGTTATAACAAAAAGAAAATCTAAAAACCCGAAAAAACATATAAAATGGTCCAAAACTCATAGAAAAATGCCGTTTTGGGGCTCGAAGGTCAACCAAACCGCTGGTGGTTTGCAACTTGATGCGTCTCGTTTCTGCGGTCGTTTTGACTGGTCATACGCCCAAAACGGAGCCCTCTAGCAAAAGTTATGCCCATTTTTGTGGAGGCCTCTTTTGTCTTGATTTTCTAAAAACAAAAAGGCCTGATTTTCAATAGTTGGGCTTGAGCCTACATCAATGGGTCAATATGTGTCCTGAATCTGCCACTGTATATATGACATATTTCAGGGTATAACTAGATACAATATTAAGCATTAATCACAAACTATTCGAATGTGCATCAGTTAATAAATTTTGATGGAGATAGTAGTTTGAAGTTGTTGTGCATCAATTATACTTGCTACAATTCTATCCATATATAGTTACTACTTCAAATGATTGTACAGAACTAACATATGATAATAATAATAATGTTTGTGGGTGTAGGACAAAAAGGTGTTCGCCTTTCACAACCAGATCTAGTATTATCCTGGACCAAAAAGATTAAATTTTTCTTTGTTAGGGTTGCAATAAGGCTTGAATACTTTCATACAAAATTACAAAAATATAAAGTTAGGGGTCAGGCTGTCTATTGAGTTGCTTGTAGTGCTTTCATTTCTTATTTTGTGGTTTTATTTCTATTATAGATATAACAATGTCTTCTTACCTGGATGATCATAAACACCTCAAAATTGAACTAAAAGTTATACAGGAGGCCACAGACTATTTCCGTGATAAGCCCATCGGAATTGGTGGGTTTGGGGATGTGTACAAAGGTGAACTCTTACTCAAGGAGGGACCAACAATGGATGCCATTAAACGCTTAGATCGTAAACACGGACAGGGGGATGCGGAGTTTTGGAAGGAAATCATTATGCTTTCTGAGTTACAACATGAGAATTTGGCCACTCTCTTACATTTTTGCAGTGAGGATAAAGAGAGAATCCTTGTATACAAGTATGCATCAAATGGGAGTCTTGATCACCATCTAGGTGACCCTAAGCTCACTTGGACTCAACGCCTCAAGATATGTATTGAGGCTGCAAGTGGAATTGCCTATCTTCATGATCCAAGGAAGACGCAACACAGAATTCTTCATCGAGATATCAAAAGCTCAAATATCCTTCTGGATGATAAATGGGCCGCAATAGTTTCTGATTTTGGTCTATCAAAAGTTGGTCCCGCTAACCAACCACGTTCATATCTTGTGTCTAATGTTGTAGGTACACCAGGATATTGTGATCCAGAATATTTTGAGACAGGTATCCTTTCAAAAGAGTGTGATGTGTACTCTTTTGGAGTGGTGTTGTTCGAAGTATTGTGCGGCAGATTATGCTGCGTATATGATAACAATCAGCTCAAAAGAATTTTGGTGAATTGGTGGAGAAAATGTTACATTGAAAATAGACTAGGCGATATTATTTTTCCTGATCTGATGGAACAAATCGGTCAGGAATCTTTGTTGACATTTCAGCCATTGCATATCAATGTTTAGATAGAGATCACAAAAAGAGACCAAATATGGTAGAGATCCTGAAAAAACTTGTGATTGCACTTCATCACCAAGTAAGTTCTATATCATGTCGATCAATATTACAGAGTCTGATCTAATTTCTAAACAATAGAAGTTGAGTAGTACAATTGACACGAAATATATTTTGTAGGATACTTCTCAACATCAAGCCATTGTGGCCAAGACACCCATGTCCTCCAAATTCATAGAAGAGTTTAATTACCTTAAAATCAGTTTGAATGAGCTAAATAGTGCCACCGACTACTTTTCAAAACTTCATATGATTTGGGGTGGTGGTTTTGGAAAAGTATACAAAGGAAAACTCAATCTAGCAGTGGGAAAAGAAAAAGTCACCATTAAGAGATTTGATCGTGAATTCGGGCAAGGGGAAGCTGAGTTTTGGAAAGAGGTCATAATGCTTTCCAGATACAAACATGAAAATATTGTCTCTCTCTTAAAAGTTTGCCACGAACATGGTGAGTTCATCATAGTATTTGAGTTTGCATCTCTTGGGAGCCTCGATCGCAATCTAGGTAACCCTCACCTCACATGGATCAAAAGAGTGATGATATGTCTCGGGGTTGCTCGCGCGCTGAACTACCTTCACGGTCCTTCAGAGACACAAGCAGGAGTTGTACACCAACATATTAATAGCTTAAACATACTTTTAAAAGATATATGGAATGTTAAACTTTCTGGTTTTGAAATGTCAAAAGTTGTCACGGGTAAAGAACTACAAAATCATCCCAACTCTGATGATATTGTTGGTACTCCTGGGTATTGTGATCCGGCATATTTTGAGACAGGCATCCTATCAAAAGCGTCTGATGTGTACTCATTTGGCGTGGTGTTGTTTGAAGTGATGTGTGGGAGAATTTGCTACGAATATATTAATGGGCAAATGAAAATTTTAGTGCCTACATGGAGAAAAAGCTATGAAGAGCAAAGATTAGAAGATATTATATTTCCTGCTCTACTGAGACATATGTACTCAGGTTCTTTAGATAGGTTTTCATCCATTGCTTATCAATGCGTGAGGAAAGATCCTCAACAACGACCAACCATGGCCGAGGTCATGAAAGAACTCGAGATAGCACTTCAACAACAAGTAAGCATTTCTATATGTTGAATTACAGTCTCTCATCTTAAACAATTAGTAATAGACTGAAAGAGTTGCACAACAATTTTACAGGAGCATTTTGAAGAAATTATGCGGATACCTCTCAAGCAATTTCCTGAAGGAATTCTTGTAAAAGATGGCAATACGGTAAACACTGTTGTTAATAGTATGATCATTGTATAGTAGTTTACTTTATTCATTTATTTCATTTATTGCCATAGCCCATACGGATGGATTTGTTTGAAACCAATTTACATTTTATCAAAAGATGGATGTTCAAAATGGTTTGTAATACAAACAAGCACAAAAGTATGCATATTTTGACATATATATATGATTATTGAATCTAAGGTTATTATTTTTTATTTTATTTATTTTTCCCCCCCGTGATCTAAGGGCTAAGATTGATTTCTTAACTAATTTTTAAAAGTTAAGAACCATTCAAATACAAAAGATTAACTGATGCTATTCCGTGCACGGCATGCGTATTACTTTGTATCCCTTGTTTCGTAGTGAACTGATCATCAATATGCTCACTTGACAGTGGCTTTCAAAGCATAAGAATGGAAAAGTTAGTGAAACATTATCTGCATTATCATGCATCTCTGGTGACTCACTTATACCTGACAGCACGGAAATTTCAAGGTTAGTTAATATAACTCTTAATAAATATCTTAACAAATTGCTTCTTAATGACAAACTTTATATAAATCAATGAAATGTGATATGATATATATAGGTTTGCAAATGTCTTGAGGGGAGGTATGCACAATAATGGTTTTAAAGTGAAGGCAAGAACTCAATTCTTGTCGCCAAAGGTCACATACACCGTAAGCCTTGTCTTTAATCATAATGCTGCAGATCCTGGGACACATATACCCTTTAAATTTAGAATGGATACAGAGAGTCATTATTCAAATCCATGTATTACACATGCAAGAAAAGATGGATGGCAAATGATAGAACTGTACCAATTTACAAGCTACAAAAGAGAAAATGATTTTGGGTTTGAGTTCTTGCCACTCTTCAAAATCACTTCCTCAAACATTGAGTATGTTCTTGAAGGAATTGAATTTCGGCCTGTTGAGTATGTAAATTGATAAAATAAATGTATTTGCACATATACATTCATTTCAATCTTGTTGATCCAATTGACAGGCGCTTGAAAAGGGTTATGAAGAAGCCTGCTTGGCTACTCATTTTAGGAATAGTAGTCCGAATATACTGCATCAAGGATTATAATAATGTTTTTGTTTTTCTCCATTGTTATAGGCTAGCTTGCATATTCATATTCTTGTAATTTGCATTGAATGATATTAGAAAAAATTACCCCAGGTCTTCTCTCTTGAATCTCTTGAGTTTGGCCTGCTCTAAAGGCCTACCAGTTAATCAACATGTTACTATAATGTTTTTTAGTGTATGAAAAACTTGTCCATATTACTTAAATTTATAAGTTGTAAACTTCTAGTGGTTATTTGGTAGGCCGGAACGTTTTGGGGTAAATGATCGAAATTATTCGAATTCAACATGGATTCTGATGCAGCAAGAAAAAAGGATAAACTAATTGATCATGATTCTAAAAATACCCGGAAATAATTCTTCTAAAATTCATTGATTCAAGAGAATACCGAAAATTAGGGGTTTTCACACACTAAACACACTTGTGAATAGAGATAAAAATTATATTTTCATATCATCATCAAAACTGATTACTAAGAAGACTTACATCCCATTATATAGGCAAAAGTAATTAATATCATAAACTCTTCACCTACTAATTATTCAAAACACCCAAAAATATTTATGAGCAAAACCCCATATAATTCTTAAACTTGACCGTCAACATTCTCCCCTTCTTGAAAAAAAAACTCGCCCTCGAGTTTTCCTTCGGATCAAACCACCCGGGTTGAATGGGATGTCAGATCGTTTTTTTGAAATTGGTTTACTGTCATGTTTCTCAATAGTAATAAATGTAGACTTGTCTCCTTTTATCACCTTATTCTTGAAACTCATGGATACGAACTTCTCTGAACGTTGAAAGGCAGATATCACAAATTGAGTTGCTTCAGCCCTTTCAACTTCAAAAAACTTGTGTAATTCAACATTCACATTTTCCATAATTAGCGGCTGAAATATGAATACTTCCATATTCTGAAAATCACCACTCGTAATCACCTCAAGGCCACAAATCACTATATCGCCTCCATCCATTCCACCACCACCTTCGAGTTTTTCACCTGATAACGTCGGATCACCACGGGTAAAAACAAAGTACCAGTCATCATCATCGTATTCATCAAACACGGGTGGATGATCATAAATGATATCGTCATTAGAAAACATCTTGATCAGGATATTTGGCTCTGTTACCAACTGATGCAGCGAGAAAAAAGGATAAACTAATTGATCTTGTTGATTCTAAGTATACCCAGAAACAATTATTTGGATAGATTGTCGAACCTGTTGATTCAAAGGAATGCCAGGAACAACTCTTCTAAAATTCGTTGATTCACAAGAGAATACTGAAAATTAGGAAATTTCACACACGCTTGTGTATAGGGAGGAAAAACAAAACTCATATATTGATCAAAACTTTTGAATAATAAGACTTATATCTCAATTTATAGTAGGAATTATGAGAAAGAAACTGAAAAATTTAATAAACTAAAAGTTATTAAATTTATATGTCTTCTTACCTGGATGATCATAAACACCTCAAAATTGAACTAAAAGTTATACAGGAGGCCACAAACTATTTCCGTAATAAGCCCATCGGAACTGGTGGGTTTGGAGAGGTGTACATTGTACAAAGGTGAACTCTTACTCAAGGAGGGACCAACAATGGTAGCCATTGAACGCTTAGATCGTAAACATGGACACGGGGATGCAGAGTTTTGGAAGGAAATCACAATGCTTTCTGAGTTACAACATAAAAATTTGGCCACTCTCTTACGTTTTTGCAGTGAAGATAAAGAGAGAATCCTTGCATACAAGCATGCATCTCATGGGAGTCTTGATCGCCATCTAGGTGACCCCAAGCTCACTTGGACCCAATGCCTCGAGATATGTATTGGGGCTGCAAGTGGAATTGCCTATCTTCATGATCCAAGGGAGATGCAACACACGGTTCTTCATCGAGATGTCAAAAGCTCAAATATCCTTTTGGATGATAATTGGATCGCAATAGTTTCTGATTTTGGTCTATCAAAAAGTGGTTCCGAGAACCAACCACATTCGTATGTTGTGTCTAATGCTGTAGGTACACCAGGAGTCCTATCCAAAAAAGTGTGATGTGTACTCTTTCGGAGTGGTGTTGTTCGAAGTATTGTGTGGCAGATTATGCTGTGTATATGATAAGAATGATCAGCGCAAAGTTTTGGTGTATCAGTGGAGAAAATGTTACGTTGAAAATAGACTAGGCGATATTATTTTTCCTGATCTAAAGGAACAAATTGGCCAGGAGTCTTTGTTGACATTTTCAGCCATCGCATATCAATGTTTAGATAGAGATCTCAAAAAGAGACCAAAAATGGTAGAGATCATGAAAGAACTTGAGACTGCACTTCATCAACAAGTAAGTTCTATATTATATCAAGCAATATCAGAGTCAGAGATCTAACTTCTTAACAATAGAAGTTGAGTGTTTGATAGTTGACCCGAAATATATATATTTGCAGGATACTTCTCAACATCAAGCCATTGTAGCCAAGACACCGATTTCCTACAAATTCATGGATGAGTTTCATCACCTCACAATCCCTTTAGAAGAGGTAAAGCGTGCCGCCGACAACTTTTCTGAGGAGTTTGCTATCGGGTTTAGTGGGTTTGGACAAGTATACACAGGACTCAATCTATCTGCAGTGGGAAACAGAGAAGTCGCTATTAAGAGATTAGATCCTAGATATGGGCAAGGGGAAGCTGAGTTTTGGAAAGAGGTCATAATGCTTTCCAGATACAAACATGAAAATCTCATTTCTCTTCTAAAAGTTTGCAACGAACATGGTGAGTCGATCTTAGTATTTGAGTATGCATCTCTTAGGAGCCTTGATTACCATCTAGATAGCTCTGATCTCACATGGATCCAACGCATGAAGCTATGTGTTGGGGTAGCTCGTGCAGTGGACTACCTTCATGGTCCTTCAGAGACAAAAGTAGGAGTTGTACACCAAGACATTAAAAGCTCAAGTATACTTTTGAATGATAAATGGATTGTTAAACTTTCTGGCTTTGGAATGTCAAAAGTTGTCACGGGTAACGAACTACAAGTTCATCCCATCTCTGATGATATTGTTGGTACTCCTGGGTATCGTGATCCTGCATATATTGAGACCGGCATCCTATCAAAAGAGTCTGATGTGTACTCTCTTGGAGTGGTGTTGTTTGAAGTGCTATGTGGAAGAAGTTGCTGGGAATATGTTAATGGGCAAATGAAAATCTTAGTGCCTACATGGAGAAAAAGCTATGATGAGCAGAGATTTGATGATATTATATTTCCTGATCTAAAGGGACAAATGTACTCGGGTTCTTTGGATACATTTTCATCCATTGCTTATCAATGCGTGAGGAAAGATCCTCAAGCGCGACCAACCATAGCCAAGGTCATGAAAGAACTCGAGATAGCACTTCAACAACAAGTAAGTATTTCTATATGTAGTGGCGGCTTAAGATTTTTGGGGGCCTTAAAAAATGAGATCTATTTTGAAGGCCTAGCTCATTAGCATACAAAACAAAGAAAGCCAAAAAAAGGTACCTGAAGCCAAAAAAAGACAACTGGCTTTCCTTGTGGTATGTCGTGCCCCCTCCATTCACACCCACACCCTTTTCTTTTGAAGGCAAAGGGTTATTGATTTTTTTATTAGCAGTTGTCATTTAATTTTTTCTGTTTTTATAATAGTATTAGCCTAAATATCCATAATACTAAGTCCACTCTACAAGATATGGAGACCCTAGAAAAGTGGGGTTCAAATTGGCTGCTTACCCCTAGACTGCTATTAGGCCGGTTCTGTCTATATGCCTTTTTACAGTATCTCATGTTACAGTTGTCGATGTAATTTTTTCAAACTGAAAGAGTCGACACAACAATTTTACAGGAGCATTTTGAAGATATGATGAGTATAGAGAAGCTTGTGGTATCTAAATCTCCAATATCAAGCACATCCAATAACCAACCTCTCATGCAATTTCCTGAAGGAGCTCTTGTTGGAGATGGCAATACGGTAAACACTGTAGCTAATATAAGGGATAAGATTGATTTCTTAGCTGATATTAAAGTTAAAAACCATTAAAATACAAAAGATTAATGGATGTTTAACTAATAAACTATGTTTCCGTGCATGGTGTAGGTATTACAGTACTTTGTATTTCACTTGACAGTGGCTTTCGAAGCATAAGAATGGAAAAGTTTGTGAAGGAAGAGGTGAGTTATTTTGAGAACTTTTAAAAAAAAGGACTCAAGAACCATTCTGGACCACACATTTTTTTCTTTTTTCTCTCTTTAATTAAATAATAAAATTCACCCGAATTATTCAAAATGTTCTAACTCACAAACCGTAAATCGTTAGACAAAACAAAAAGCATGGGTAGTCTTAAAAATTCGTCCTCTTTCATTAGAGATCTAATTCGATATACTTTTGACAACTTTTTAATTTTCATTTTCTTTTTGGTAGTTACACATAAATTACACATGTGTAGGTTGAACTTACACATGTGTAGGTTGAACAAAAATTATTATTCGGAACGGGTTTCGCCCTTAAGGATATTCATAAACAAAAGCTAGTGGGGGGGGGGGGGGATAGGTCATAGAAGGTGATAGGTCATAGGGTGATAGGTCATAGAGGGTGATAGGTCATAGGGGGTGACCAGTGAGGGGTGATCTACCTAACGGGCTCCGCCCTTAGCCGCTATTCCTCCGCCATGGACTGACGGGCTCTGTCCTTGGCTACCATGGCTCTGCCATGGATTGACGGGCTCCGCCCTTGACCTTCATTGTTGTGTACATATGTTCATTTACTAATTTACATGTGGAAACAATGATCTTACACATGTGTAGGATGAACCTACACATGTATAGGATGAACGCGATGGGGAAAAAAAACAAAAATTAAAAAGTCGTCAAAATTATATCGAATTGGATCTCTAATGAAAGAGGACGAAATTTTAAGACTACCCATGCTTTTTGTTTCGTCTAACGATTTACGGTTTGTGAAATAGAACATTTTAAATGATTTGGGTGAATTTTCTTATTTAATGAAAGAGAGAGAAAATATAAGAAAATGAGTGGTCCATAATTGTTCTCGCGTTCTTTTTTATTTGTGAGTTCTCAAATAACCCTTCCTCTGTGAAGTAATATCCGCAATATCATGCATCTCTGGAGACTCACTAAGACCTGACAACACAGAAATTTCAAGGTTAATTAGTTAATATATATCCCAATAAATATCTTCAAAATTTTCTTCTTAGTTACGAATTCAATAAAAATCAGTGAAATGTGATATACGTAGGTTCACAAATGTCTTGAAGGGAGTAATGCACAATGGTTTCAAAGTGAATGCATGTCTTGAAGGGAGTAATGCACAATGGTTTCAAAGTGAATGCAAGAACTCGATTCTTGACACCAAAGGTCACATATGCTGTAAACCTTGTCTTTAATCATAATGTTGCGGATCCTGGGGTGCATATACCCTTTAAATTCAAAGTGGGTGCCGAGAGTCACTATTCAAATCTATGTATTTCACTTGCAAGAGAAGATGGATGGCAAATGATAGAACTGTGCCAATTTACGAGCTGCAAAAGAGAATATGATTTTGTGTTTGAGTTCTTGCCACTCTTCACGATCACTTCCTCGAGCATTGACTATGTTCTTGAAGGAATTGAATTTCGGCCGGTTGAGTATATATGTAAGTTGAAAAAGTAAATGTATTTGCACATATACATTCATTTCATTCTTGTTAATGATACGCCCGGCTTAGTGTTGATCCAATTGTCGACAGGTGCCTGAAAAGGGTTGTGAAGAAGTATGCTTGACAAAGTAAATGTATATGCACATTCATTTATGCTAGAAGTTGACATAAAATCAAAGTTAACATTCATGTGAACAATTTTGAGTCTAAACAGTCTGTTAACCAAAACCAACAAGCATGCCATATTTTGACTAAAATCAAACTTATCAAAAATCAATAACTTGTTTATAACCACTATTGTTTAAAATACTAATTGAAATCAAGTTCCACGAATTAGTTGTGCATTCAAAGCATCAAATAAATAAGCAACTTTTCAGAACTAAAATTCAAATCCACACTTCCACGTCTATGAACATGATAGTTGACTCATTTCCCATGCGAAGAACTGATCAATTAGTCATCGACTCGTAAGTCCTTAACCAACACTATCCTTACACACATCACGTAACATCATCATCTAGCACAAAATAAACCTCATATATTTACGAAACATAATAATTCTAAACCAAATCATTATATATACACTGACTTTTCAAGTCTTGGTTATTAAAACCATTTATTGAACCACTTGTACCAAATCCATTAGTATTTTTATCACCAATATTAACTCTGAATTCCCGTTTCAAGTGTCCAGTTTTACCACACTTCTAACAAGTCAATTTAGTCTTATTTAATGGGATCATATTTGTTAATTCCTTGATGTTTACTTTCTATCATAATATCCGATGGACTTTCATGTTCCACCTTATTGATAGAAGACGTATCAGCAACATTGTTGCTAGCAACATTGTTGCTATTTGGCTTGATCTTGCGCTCTGAGGGATTTCTCACTACGCAAATGACTGCCCAACTCAACAAGAGTTAACTCATTTTTGTGTTTCAAAGAATGTTTAAATTCTTTCCAAAAGGGAAGGAGTTTATCAATGACAATACAGACTTGAATAGTCTGGTCCATGTTCATTTTATACTGTGTGAATTGACCAAGTATGCGAATGAGCTAATTGTATTATTCCATGACCGGTCTAGTATCGACCATCTTGTAATTATTAAAATTATTCGCTAGGAACTTTTACTAGAGGCATCCTCAGACATATACTTGGTCTCTAAAGAGTCCCATAGTTCTTTAGCAAATGCATGGTTTTCGTAAATATCAAAGAGAGAATCAGTCATACAATTGAGGATTAAACCTCGAGCTATGTAGTCATCATTATCCCATTTGCTCCTTTTTCGAATGTCATCAATAGTAACATCATCACCAGTATCTTCAGGACAAGGAGTGCTCAACGCATAAACCACGTTCATGGTGGTGAGGAAGAAGTGCATCATCTTTTGCCATCTCCGAAAATCCATTCCTTCAAACTTATCAAGTTTGGAGAAATTAGCTGTCATATGCTTCATTGTAGCCGCCATTGATTTCACCAATTGTTGTTTTTTATTGTTAGAGATAATATATATAGTTGCGAGGAGGAGGAGAGGAGAATCCGTATAACAAGAAATCAATGACCGGATATCTTTTTATATCGTGATATCACTTTCCAAAAACAACAATTCGACCCTATATGTCTGGGTTACACGAATTTTGTTTTGGGATAATACAAAGAGCAATGTTCTTGATTTTGGCAGAAATCAAGAACCCGTTCGCTATATAGTATTTCGCGTTTTGTGTGTTTCCTTATGTATAATTTTCTCTTATAGAGACACCCTATTAATGCATCTTATTAATGCATTAATTCAAAAGGTTATTTCCTTGATCTTTTATGAATACTAATATGTAAACAAAGAAAATTAGATACTTGTTTTCTTTTTGTGTGATTTTTTTCTGTGAATCAATTCTGTAAATGAATTCTCAACTATATATAGACGATTCAAGATTTAGAAAATCTTTACAGAATCTTTTCAAGATTTAGTGTATCTTTACAGAATTTTTTCTAATTCGATATTTTTACTAAATCTTTTAAGAATCTTTACAAAATTTTTTCAAGATTTATAGAATCTTTTCAAAATTTGGAGAATATTTATAAAATCTAATCAAGATTTAGAGAATCTTTATAAAATCTATTTAAGATTTAGAGAATCTTTTTAAAATCTTTTCAAGATTGATATTTTTACAAAATCTATTTAAGATTTATAGAATCTTTAGAATATTTATAATAACTATGGATCAAGGAAAAACCCTTTTGGGTCTGGGATGTTATTTACTTAATGGGTGTACACTTCGTACCTCCTAACCCATTATCAAGTTCATAACATATCCCTCAATTACACTAAATTAAAAACAATACATCTATAAAAATTTAGGTATTCTAGTTATTATCTCTTATAATAATGTTTTTGTTTTTCTCCATTGTTATGCATATTCATTTTCTTTGTCATTTGCATTGAATGATATTCAAAACATTACCCCAGGTCTTCTCCTCTTAAATCTCTTGAGTTTGGCCTGCTCTAAAGACCTACCCCAGTTAATTAACATGTTGTTTAATGTTTTTTGGTGTTTGAAAAGCTTGTCCATATCATGTCACTTTAATGTAAATTTATGAAGGTTATCTTGGTAGACCGGAACTTTTTGGGTAAATGATCAATTATTTGAATACAACATGGATTCCAAGATAAACCAAAGATTGAGGACAAGAATTTTGTGGAAATGCAGCCGTACACACAATCATTAAGAAGCTCTGATTTCTCCTTGGCAAGGGTTCAACAATTTAAGTATGTGGAAACATTCAGAGAGTGCATTATTATATTGATAAATTAATAAATTATTAATTTAAAGATATTCATATATTACTTTCTAAATTTTCGTTTTAAAATCCATTTTTAATTGATGTTGACACATTAAACTAAATAAACTTGTCAAGTGCATTGTTTTGAATTAAAGATTGTTCAATATACATGATTTTAGATTTCTCACTATAAAATGCCCAAGGATAAGTTTTAAAATCACATCAACTATGACTTCTAAACTAAAAGGTGTTAAAAAAACAACCATGAGTCCATGACGAATCAACAACAAAAATTGTTATACAAGTATAAGATAGATTATCAAGGGTGTACCAAACAAAATTTGGTGCAGTGGGTTGACAAAACTTTTGATCTGAAAGTTAGTCAAACTACAATATAAAACACTCTCAAAAGATCATTGAACACTTCGCAACTTTTTGTTACAATACGAGATATAATGCGTCAACTCTTACATGCGATGAGAAAGTTTAAAGATGAACTCAATTTAGATTCCAAGTTTCAAAAACAACTAGTGACTATAGCTTCATTATTTTACTAGACAATGTTAAAACTTTGAAATATTTAAAAAATTATTAATTTATAGTTTTATTGGGACTAATATATTTACATTAGGGTTTCAAAAAAGTTATTATCTTATTATTTTATTGATTGGGGTCCGATTTTATACTGGTCCCAAGTTGGGACCGGACAAATTATTAGTTATATCGAGGTTATTAATTTATCGAGTATTAAATTATAAAGGTTCTACTGTACCTCTAAAATTAACTTTTAACTTCACATATCAAGTTAAACAATTTGTGATTGTAAAAAAGAGTGAATCATTTTATAATTGGTCTTTTATTTTGTTTTATCAAATAATTTTTACTCATCACAAACTATACATTATCGTTCTAATATCAAATGTTTTAGTCTTCGCAATGTATTTTTGCAAACTCGGTCAACAATGTATGTGTAACTACTAATTTTGCAAACTCAGTGACTTTGAGCTCTTTTGCTGCTAAACGGATGGATGGGCTTATGCTTGAGAAGATGCAATCATTGCGGACTTTATATAAGGTCCAAACGACCAAACGTAAGAGAGTATGATCAGGTTGAAATACCTACATTTTCGGGGACCAATTTTATATTTATTTTCTTTTAAATGCCATATCCATATATGTTATCAATATCCATATAATGTTATCAAAATGTTAAAAAATATATATAATGTTATCAATCAGTCATTCACATACCACCTTAAATTTCTGGAAAGAAATTACGTTTATATTGGAATAACTTTATAGTTAGGGAATCTATTAATTTTTGCATATTCTTTTTGGATTTTCAAGTCTTCGATGGTAAGTAAAGTGAGACTTGAAATTAGGCTTTTATTAGTGTCCATTTTCCCGCCGTATGCACTAGAAATTAATCGAAGATTCCTTAGCTGTCCATTTTTATTTCCACCACCGGCCATCACCATAATATGTTTGGCACCTTCTCCATCTCTGCATCAAATCAAATATAACATATTTTTCTTATATAAAGTTAGTCAAATATTATTTATCAAAATATATGGAGTAAAAAACAAGTAACTTAACTACAGATTTCATTAAAACTAATTGTAAGATTTTTTTATTTTTCCTTTCTGGAAGGCAAGAGTAATAAAACTTTAGTAGTGCTAAACTTTTAATATTTCCCTTACTATCATCTTATATAGTAGCTATATTTCCATTTGAATTTTTCTACTTTGATTTACTTTTCATGTTTAATCTTACTTTGATTTATTTTCCATTTTCAATCTCAAGATCCTTTTTTTTTAGTTATTTGTGTTAAATGTATCAAGTAACTGAATGTATAAATAATATTCATATTTATTAAGTAAATAGATAATTGACGGTTATTTTTTTTTGATATTAATTAAAAAACACAAAATTTGACTAAATACATTAAGTTCTTAATTATAAAATATATTATGCAAAAAAAATAAATAAAAATGGGGCCTTACTTTGATTTACTTTTCAATCAACGTAAAATCATTTCTATCTTTCATAAGTTGATTTGCTTGTGAGCTCGACTCACTAAAACTCTGACTCAAGTTGAACCTAACAAGCAATTTCGAATCAAGTCGAGCATAAATAAGCTTCGGGTGACTCCAATCTTAACAGGAAGCTAGATTAATAAATGAGTTCAAACCCGAACTCAATACACCAAACTTGATTAGAGCTCAACAATTTTTTTAGTTTTTAAATAAATTGCATTATCTAGAAACCTAGGGTTTTTTTTATTTATTTATTTTTACTATTTAGGTTTTTATAACTAAAAGTAACTTTACCTAAATAAGAATAAGGTCATCTTAACCTTTCTCTTAAACCGTTGAGGTATTAGACCTTTGACTAGACATTCTACCTTCTCAAATAGGAACCAATACCACTGCAATGTGCTCGAATAGTCCATTGAGATACTGGAGTCCAAAAGCCATATAGTATGGATGCATGGACAGAGCTAAGGTGTGGGCAGTTGTCCCCACTCCAGTCCTGGTACAATGTAAATTTTTTTAATTTAAATGGTATATTTATAATTTGTCTTCAAAAAAAATAAAAAAATAAAAGGGAAATACATACAAATGTTACATTCGTTGTCATAAGTCTATTATTTGGAAGTTATTGGTCTTTGAAGCATTAGTTTTGAGATAAATCTCTCTATTGAGATAGTATAGCTTGAGTTTTTTTTCTGACAGGAAGAAAAAAATTGGCTGAAGAAAGAAATTTATTTATTTGAGTATATAAATATGTAATACATTTATAATGTAGCTGTATGTGAAAGAGTTATTTTCTTTCAAATTATTATTATATATGTTTACTACAACCAACTACTAATAATAATCGTAATAGTCATGTAAGAAAAAGATAATTGTTTCATACATACTTAAATATTTGGGTTTTTTTTTTTTAATTAATGTTAATGAGAGTAGCTAGTAACATCATTTATTTTAGGCGCTTATTTTCTATTCTCTAGCTAGGACCCAATTCCTTTAATATTATCGTATATCTCTTATAAATATGAAAAACGACTTTTAAATTTACCCCATAATAAAAAAGTTTCTGACTCCGTCCTATATGGATGGGCCGTTTATTTCTTTACTTTTATAACACACTAATATAGTAGATCATATAGTTGAATCTATTGACATGCTTGAGAGTATATTCATATTCAAAGATTCGAACAAGAAATGATAGTAAATGCAACACCTGTTCGTTACATTTTTCTATTTAGCTTAAATTCAAAATGTAACATATGGTACCACTATTTTACTCATAGATTACAAAAAAAAAAGTACTAGTGGGCTAGTGGCCAAAAATGAGTAATCAGAACCCAATATGACCACCTGCAAGGCTGCAATTCCAGACCCTCATCATATGTCCAACCGGCCAGTAACTATAAATGCAAAGTTACGACCACCAAATTTCTTAATACTAAATACGAGTAACCAACTTCCACCAAATTACCAACAATTCCCCACAACTTAGAACAAAAAAAGGACTTCCATTTCATTACTTCATACATCAATATGCAGTTATGCACATATCCTAAAAAACCTTCCTTTTTTCCAAAACTAACCTCCAACACAATACAAAACCAACCCAGCGAAATACAATATTTACCTTCCAGTCCCTCTACTTTTTCCCACTATTCTTCTTCATTATGGACTCAATCCTTTGCAATTTCAAATCATTCTTAAACTTGTTAATAAAATCATCAGCCTTTGCATCAACCTCCACGTCATCCCCGTGTACGTCTTCCTCGTCCATCGCCGCCGCCGCTGCCTTTCTTGAAGTCGCCGGCCGGCGAGCCTCAACCTTCTCTACACTTTCAGTATTAGAAAAACCAACTTTCATACTCGCCGATTTCCTCATCTTCGCCGCCGCTGGCTTTGCCGGAACCTTCGCCGCAAAGTCGCCATCGGACTTTGATCTGTCCACGTGTCCCCCGCCGCTTTTTAATTTACTATAGACGTCATCCAAACTCTCGAACTCATCGGTTTCTTCTTCAAAATCCGAATCTTGACGGTTCACTTCGTGGGTCGGGTCAAAATCGAAATGGGTCATCTCTCTTTCTTCATGGGTCGTCTCAAAATCGAAATTTGTCAACCCCTTTCCGTTTCTTGGCCTGAATTTAACAGATCATAATCAAAACGGGTCATTTCAGTTTCTTGATGGGTCGGGTCAAATTCGAAACGGGTCCCATCCATTTCTATTTCTTCACCCGGATCAACCGTATCGAAATCGAAATGTTGATATTGAAGTGGTTGATTGAAGACAAACTGTGTAGCAGCTATTCTAATGGGTTTTCTTGATAATGGATATCCGGGTCGGATCCGGGTGGGGATATTTGTGAAAAGTTGAAAGATTTGATACGGTTAATGATAGATGGAGATCTAGATACTTGTGTTTTGTTATTATTATTAGAATCTTGTTTTTGCTTTTGTTCTTGTTGTTGTTCTTCTTCTTGTTGTTCTTCTTGTTGGTTATTGTTGTTTGTGGGCAAATTTGAGGTAAAAACAATAGTGGCTATCATGACATTGAGGAGGATGAAGAAGACAGTTGAGGTAAACCAACCATTGAGGGAAGTCCAAATTGAAGATGGAACAGAGATTGTAGTTTCTTCCATTTTTGGGAAAGGTGGAGTGTGAAAGATTGTCAAAAATGTGTGTGTGTGTTTGTGTGTGGGGGAGGGGTTAAAAATCAAAAATGAGTGTGTGTGTGTGTGGTAGTGTGTGGAATGAGAGAGAGAGAATTGGAGTATGTAGTAGTAGTGTGTGTAGTGATGGGGTTGAGTTGGGTGAGATATTTTCTCATTTTGCAATTTTATAGGTGCAGTATTTGACTACTTGTTCTTATCATTGACACATAATAAATGTTGGAAAATGATAAATTCATTGACAATTTATTATTCTTTCGATTTTTTTAACAACAAGATACAAATTTTATTACACCCAATTAATTTTTACTGATAATCCTAAAGGCTGTCACTAACAAAACCAATAAATGTTCAATCGAAAACAAATACTAACAAATACTGAAGTTTATGTAAAAACAAGCTTTTAACTTATATACTTGTAAAATGGGTAATGAACTAATGATAATTGGTAGACAAATGTGTTTAGATCCTTGGATGAACGGCTAAACAAACAATAAAACTTAATGTCACATTTATCAAGTTAGGAGCATTTGGAACACACCCATATTAGGTCTCCTTATAGGAACCTATTTTTAACTCACTATTATCAGTTTCTCTTTCTTCTAAACGCATCAAGAACACCCCTTCCTTATAACTCTCACTTCTTCCCCTCACATCATCTTTTCGGGCCCCACTTTCCTTCACAAAATGCGTGTCTAAAAATGAAACAAACGAAAAGGACGCAACATAGGACGCACTAGTGCTAATAGTATCCAAAATCTTGGTGGCGTCAGATGTAGCCTAGACGTCTTATAACGACATGCCTTACTATCTAATTTTATGCAAGAACAATGAATATGAGTAATGATTATTATTTATTAGTTTACACATACGTTTGGATCATCGGATGACTGACTCGAATTCATGCAATCATGAAAGTTTATGTCATCGAATTACCTTATATAGAAGGGAAGGGATTTCTTCAAGTTATTTTCTCTACTTTGAGTCAAGTAGGAAAATCATGACTTTTGAATGAAAATCAATGACCAAGTATCAAAGATGATTATTGAATCTTGTTCCTTGATTTTCAATCAAAGTAATCATGTTAGGATAACTTGAGAGAATTTTCTCTATATAAAATTGTTATAAAATAAGGATGTTGGAGAATGGGATGATCGAGCAGCAAGGGAAAAGGATTGGATATTTTAATTGTTATGATTTTGGATTGAGGGAACTTAACTACTTTTGGGTTTAACTACATTAGCAAAATAATCTCATGGCAGACCATAAAAAACTTAGGGGCACAAGTGCAATCGGTACAAAAAAATTGGTACTTTCCATCGGCTAATCGGTTCCTTATACCATCTTCATCGTCTTAAATTGGGAAGGGCTATCAGCGAGCAACATTGGTCATGGAGCCAATGCTAGTGAACGTTAGGAATGTTTTTTTTTTCTTTTTTCAAACCTTTTAAAATTTTAAACATTTACCTTTTTTTTTTATAAAATACACAAAAATAATAAAAATCCTACCCTTTTACTAAGAAAAAAAACAATACATTGCTTAAAAAACACATTACATCTCTACTACCTAATAAAAGAAATCACCCCCTCCCCTAATAAATTTTTTCTGTCTTTAAAATTACTTATTTACCCTTGGACTTATCTTTTTTGGTTTTTTTTTCCTTTTTTAAATATTTCACTATCTATGAGAAGACATTACTAATGCAAGGTTGCGGAAGTCGCTAATCGTTCCCAGGTCGGTCGACAAGCGAGTTGGGAGTACTCGGGTGTATGCGGTGAGTACTCGGGGTTCAAAGTGGCCAAATCGGGGAGTACTCGGAGTAATCAGCCAACTCGGGTCGACTTGACACCATACTTTGTAGCGAGTACTCGGAGAGTACTCGGCTCTACTCGGTGAGTTTTACAACAGTGACTAATGGTCAACATCCTCACATGCCACAACAAATTGGCCATTAATTCATTCCTTCATTCCTACGCCTACGTACAAAATATTTAGAATATAATATTGTTTTACAATTTACTTTTTACTTTTTAGTTAGTCTTCATGATCATTTTGATTACGTAATATGAGTAATAATATAATCTATATCTATACTCCTTATTAAACAAATCCCCCTATTAATTATTTTCTGTCTTTGAAATACCTTATTTGTTATTGTATATTTTTATTCTCATAATACTCTCTGCACCCTAAAATCAGTCACGCTACTGTCCCTCTTTTGTAACCCGCATTTTTGTTGACGCTGATATGGAAATTACTACCATCAACACTGTCACTTCCGCCCACCGCCGCAGTATACCGCCGCTACATCGTGCGGGTATCCATCTAGTATCTATATAAAACACACAAAAATAAAAGTATATTTCCTAAAATGAAAAGCATAATACATTGACCACAATTTTTATTTGGACGAACTTCCAATAGCAAAGTTTTCAAAATCCTTGACATACCAAGGTTTTCACCCAGGTGGACACTTAACTTTATTGACGAGTTTTTCTTCACCGTAATTTTCAAATTACGTTTCAGCCCACATGAATTGCTCTCCCAACTTATGACCGACAACTCAAATGTATTTAATAACGCGTTACGTCTGCGGAACTTCTCCTAAATTTGTAAAAGAATATTAATAGTAATAATTCGAATAGAAACAGAACAGTGAGCATAAGATAACACCATCGGTCCATCAGATCACAGATGAAATGTTTAACAAGGACCATCTTTTTTTAATGAACCAGTTTCAATTGGATAGATTGATTATATTGGGCGACTTTTTAACATGTTTTTTCTTTTTTGTTTAATAGGCGCATTGATATTGTGTACTTTTACCATTTGTAGCTGTTGACTATAATAAGTCTACAATCTAGCTACTTGCTAACAGTAACTACCGAATTTTGGTTGGCAGCCAAGCTAGAAATATTCAAAGTTAGAAATACTGGGATCAAATTTGGTGGGATCATGATGAGTTTATCATATTTTCTCTATATTTTCATATTTATTGATCTGTGTTTTTCGTAATCTGAATTTTATGACAGATTTTGGTTTGCCCAAACTTCCTAATTTAGATAGGGGTTAATTTAACATAGAAAGATAAACCTTTTTTTTTTTTTTTTTTAACAGCGAAAGATAAAACCTTTTACTAGTCATTTAACTTCTCTTTCAAAATTTTGTTTTTAATCCCCATACAAGCTAACATCTAACTTATTTTTGCGCAGCTGGTATATTGATTCAAACAAATTAATAACATCTATATGACTTAAACAAGGTTAAGGACTTAGGTCTTAAGGTATTGAGTCTCTTTAGACCTGACAGTTATTAATTTCAAATCAATAGAGCTTGGTTTTGCAAATTTAAGTTTGTAATTAATAGCTCGAATTTGAAATTTAGTTATTTAATTTGGGATTTGCGCTGATCTTGCTAAGACTGTTAATTTGTTGGCTGAGGAGAATATTATACATATATACCTAGGGCTGTCAATGAGTTCGGGTTGGCAGGTTCGGGTTGGCGGGTTTGTGGGTTGGAAAACTCTGACCCTAACCCAACCCACTAAAAATTTCAGGTCAGAAATTGCAACCCTGACTCACAACCTGTCAACCCATCACCCAACCCATATGACCTGATAAGCAAATTATATAAATATAAAACGGAATAAATCAACCATATAAAGCTCTATCATTGATGCGTAAGTTGAAACAAAAAGTATCAAAAATAAGAAAGAAATACGATGGTATTGTTAGAACTTGGCACAAAGTTAATAAACTTACCATCTCACCCAACATGAGTTAGCATCTCACAAAATTTTGACATTCTTTTATTTTAGATGTGAAGTTACTTTAGATTAGATATATACAAAATGGGAATATGGCGTATGGATAAATAGATAGTAAGTATAAAATATTATATATAAATCTGTTGAAATAATACAAGATCATTTAAACATGTTTATTATTTAGTTATTTATGTTTGTTGGTTGAGTTATGCAGGTACAAGAGAAGTTGAGGGACTATTCTGGACAATAGAAGGAAGAAGATGTGTTTAGTGTTCAAGTCTAGAAGAAGAAGGTGTATTTGGAAAGTTGGTAATATATATCAGCCATAACTCCATATAGAGATACTTCACATATTGATCGATCAATTTTTTCTGCTGCTCATATTTTCTTTTCCATATTCATACTTCTGTATATATAGATCAATATATATCATTGATCTATTTTCTCATATATGTAATATCTAATCATAACCTATATGATTGGATAATTGTAATAATAAACTAATTCTTATTTCTCATCTATAATAATAAATCTCATCATATAATTTCTGGTGAATTAATTGTTTATCTGGTTGTTGATTCAAAATCGTTCAAATCAAATATTTTTAAGATGTTGGTTGGCGGGTCGACCTGACACCCAACAACCCAACTTGAACTCAACTTGAAAAAATTCAGGTTGGCGGGTTCGTGGGTTGGCAGGTGGTGGTCGAAAATCCCCAACCCTAACCTGACTTTTTTTGGTTGGGTTCGGGTTGGGTTTCGGGTTGGGTCGAGATTGCATAATGGTGACTGTGTCTATCTATCTATACTACTAAAGTCTAAAACTAAAAGAGAAAGTTGAGGGTATATTGGTATTCCTAATCTCCCTTCTTAGGTCTAATTCTTCCTCCTAATTAATCTAGCTCTCTCCTTTTTTCAAGGTTTTTTTTTTCCTTTTTTTTTTTTTTATTAAATAGATAGATAGTATAGTTAAAATCTATCATAAATCTTTTCTATCAAAATAAATTTTTTAAATTTACAAAATATATATTATCTTTTAAACTCTCACAAAAAGTTATTATATATACAGCCTAAATAGTATTTTATTAATCATTTTTCATAATTCCCCTCTTCATTCTATCTTTTAAAAAATCATGGTCATAAGTCATAACTTCTCTACAAAATATATATACGTTTTTTATATCACTTTAATTTAATTTTTGCCATTTTGTTCATCTTTGTTCATTATTTGATACTAAATTGTTATGTTATTGTTATTTTTTAACTCTTTTAATTTATTTTGTTGTCAATTGTAGGTTGATCATGGTTTCTTCTTTTACAAAAGGTTTTATTTTTTAAAATTTTTTTTGCTCATTAATTTTTTTTGCTCGCTATTTACATTTTTTTAAAAGTTTAGAATATGACATATATTTCATTATTTTTTGTTAGATGAAAAGAAAACACGTTGGTTCATGTTGAAGATTTGAATCTAATACATGTTATCATTTTGATTTTTGTTGATATATATTGAGACTACCCGTCTATCGGACAGGTCTGAGACTAAAGAGTATATATGTCATGTTTTTTGGCATGATGTTGGGCCGGGGAGACCCCTTTGGAATCTCATTTAGATGCTTTAGAAGCTAATGAGCAACGCGCTGATAAGTGAGACCAAGGCGGTCAGCGGATACAATGATAACTAGGTGGT